>NW_012114555.1:8367287-8448759 GCF_000951035.1 Colobus angolensis palliatus
GGCATTGCCATGGCATTCGTCAACTGTCATGGCTCCAGGTGGGAGTGTCTTTTAGCATGCTAATGCTTTATAATTGACATATAATTAGCGGTGAGGACGACAACAGATCACTTTCATTGCCATCTTGGTTTTGGCAGGTTTCAGCTGGATCCTTTACTGCATCCTGTTTTATCAGTGGGGTCTTTGTGACCTGTATCTTGTCCCGACTTCTTACCTCATCCTGTGCCTAAGAATGCCTAAACCTCCTGGAAATGCAGCCCAGAAGATTTCAGCCTCCTTGTACATAATCCCTGTTCAAGATGAAGTGGCTCTGGTTCTAATGTCTTTGACACATGCTGATGAAAAACACCCCTTTTTTTTGTTTTGTTTTACCTGAGTGGGAAACTGAGTTCTATTTTGGAAAGCCTCTGAGATGTGGAATTTTTTTTTTTATGGTGGTTAATTTCCTTTTCTATAAATTAGAGAATCAGTATTTATTCCACAGGATTATTTTGAAGATTAAGTGAGGCAATGTATGTAAATATGGTGTCTGAGATCTAGTAGTTGTTTCATTAGTTATTGTAATTATTGTGATGATTTTTATGTAACTCAAGCATCCTCATGTTGTAGAGCTTTCTGAGTAGCCCTCTGTCTTAAATCTAATCTCCTCCCAGGATTCCAGGATTTGAATTTTCTTATAAATTGTCCTTCCCACGTTTCTTCCTGATTACCTTGGGTCACATCCTTATTTCACTTCCTAATGCTTTAGCCCTCCTTAGTTTGCCTTATCCTACACTTTATTCAGAAAGGCAGCGCTAACATAAAGCTGATACTGTGTATCACTGAAGACTTTAGAATAGGGTAAAGGAATAGATCACAACTCAGGTGGTTGTCAGACGTCATTTCTCTGAACATTTCTTAGTCAGGTTCCATCTCACAGGTTTTCTTTGGTTCATGTCTGTCTTTAGAACTTGGTCTACAGTATTATTCAAATCAGAGTCCTCTGGCCTACAGTTTCTTCCCAAGGTCAAGGCCCTTAAATCCCTATTCCTGACCTCTGGAGAAAAAAAAAATCGAAGTATCTTAACAATCACAAATCTCTAAGAACAGAAAAATCCACCCTAACCAGAAAAGCTACTATCTCGATCTGCCTTTCCAGCCTTTTCACATGATAAAATATCACACATTCTAGTTTGCAGTATTTGAATTAAGGTTTCCTCATCGAAAGGCAAGGCTACCACAAAGTGACAGAATAGACCCCTGACTTACATGTGCATGACAGGAGGATTTACCAAAGTGATCCCTTCTGGAAAAAGGGGAAGAAAAACTTGGCTTTCAATCTTAGAGTGACAATCGAATACCCTATACTTCTAGAATCTTCCTTTTGTCCTTGTGTCTGCCTGCCTTCTATTCTTCCAATTCTCCAGTTCTCTTTGCCTCAGAACTTTAACTCAAGCTATCAGCCTAAAAAATCTGTCATTAGGTTGCAAATGACTCTGTCATTCAACACAAATGCTGCCTACTTTAGAGAAACCATGGCAACACCATTCTTACTAAGTAAACACAAATCTCAACCTGCCCAGATTGTATGCACCCTAAATATTTTTACCAGCTTGTTTTCTATAGTACCTACCATTATCTAGAGTAGCACTGTCCAGTGGAATTTTCTGCAATTATGGAACTGTTCTTTATCTGCACCAACATGAAAGCTACAAGCCACACATGGCTAGGGAGCACTTGAAATGTGCTGGCTTAATATTTTATGGGTTCTGTCATTAACCCTCATGAATGAAATCTTAAAAAAAGGGTTTTTTTTGTTTTATTTCAATAGCTTTTGGGAAGCTATTTTTGGTTACTTCGATAATTTCTTTAGTGGTGCTTTCTGAGATTTTGGTGTACCCATCAACCAAGCAGTTTACACTATACCCAATGTATAGTCTTTCATCCCTCAATCCCCTTCCACCCTTCCCTGAGTCCCAAAGTGCATCGTATCATTCTTATGCCTTTGCATCCTCATAGCTTATCACCCACTTATACATGAGAACACACGATATTTTTTTTCCATTCATGAGTTACTTCACTTCAAATAATGGTCTCCAATTCCATCCAAATTGTGGCAAATGCTATTATTTTGTTTCTTTTTATGGATGAGTAGTATTCCATGCTGTATATACAACAAATTTTCTTTATGCACTCATTGGTTGATGGGCATTTTGACTGGTTCCATATTTTTGCTATTGCAAATTGTGCCACTATAAACATATGTGTGCAAGTGTCCTTTTACATAATGATGTATTTTTCTTCTGGGTACATACCCAGTAGTGAGATTGCTGGATCAAATGTTAGTTCTACTTTTAGTTCTTTAAGGAATCTCCATGTTTTCCATAGTAGTTGTACTAGTTTACATACCCATCAGCAATGTAAAATGTCCCTGTTTTACCACATCCACACCAACATCCATTTTTTTTTTATATTTAAATTATGGCCTTCTTGCAGGAGTAAGGTGGTATCCCATTGTGGTATTAATTTCCATTTCCCTGATAATTAGTGATGTTGAGCATTTTTTCATGTTTGTTGGTCATTTGTATATCTTCTTTTGAGAATTGTTGATGCATGTCCTTTGCCTACATTTTGATGGGATTTGAGTTCCTTGTAGATTCTGGACATTAGTCCTTTGTTGAATGCATAATTTGCAAATATTTTCTCCCATTCTTTGGGTTGTCTGTTTGCTGATTATTTCTGTTGCTGTGCAGAATCTTTTTAGTTTAATTAGGTCCCATCTATTTATTTTTGTTTTTGCTGCATTTGCTTTTAGGTTCTTGGTTATGAACTCTTTGCCTAAGCCAATGTCTAGAAGAGTTCTTCCAATGGTATCTTCTAGAATTTTTAGGGTTTTAAGTCTTAGCTTTAAGTCTTTCATCCACATTGAGTTGTTTTTGTATAAGGTGAGAGATGAGGATCCAGTTTCGTTTTTCTATATGTGGCTTATCAATTATCCCAGAACCATTTGTTGAATAAGGTGTCCTTTCCCCAATTAATGTTTTTGTTGGCTTTGTCAAAGATCAGTTGGCGGTAAGTATTTGGGTTTATTTCTGGGTTCTCTATTCTGTTCCATTAGTATATATGCCTATTTTATACCAGTATCATACTGTTTTGGTAACTATACCCTCATAGTATATGGGAAGTCAGGTAATGTGATGCCTCCTGGTTTGTTCTTTTTGCTTGCTTTGACTATGCAGGCTCCTTTATGGTTCCATGTGAATTTTAGGATTGTTTTATCTAGTTCTGTGAAGAATGATGATAGTACTCTGATTTGAATTGCATTGAATCTGTAGATTGCTTTTGGTGATATGGTCATTTTCACAATATTGATTATACCCATCCATAAACAAATATTTTTCCATTTGTTTGTGTCATCAATGATTTCTTTCAGCAGTGTTTTGTAGTTTTCCTTGTAGAGATCTTTCACTTCCTTGGTTAGGTGTATTCCAAAGTTTTTGTTTGTTTTGTTTTGTTTTTGTTTGCTTGTTTGTTTGTTTTGGCAGCTATTGTAAAAGAGATTGAGTTCTTGTATTGATTCTCTGTTTGGTCATTGTTAGTGTATAGTAGTGCTACAACTTTTTTTTTCTAGAGTCCTACAGGTTCAGAGGAACTTCTCTAACAACACTAATTTTTGTACATTGATTTTTGTATCCTGAAGCTTTGCTGAATTCATCTATTAGATCTAGAAGCTTTTTTGGATTCATTTTTAGGGTTTTCTAGGTATACGATCATATAATCAGCAAACAGTGACAGTTTTCCTTCCTCTGTACCGATTTGGATACCCTTTATTTCTTTCACTGCTCCAATTGCTCTGTCTAGGACTTCCATTACTATGCTGAATAGAAGTGGTGAAAGTGGGCCTCCTTATCTTGTTCCAATTCTCAAGAAGGATGCCTTCAACTTTTCCCCTGTATTAGTCCATTTTCACACTGCTATAAAGATCTACCTGAGACTGGGTAATTTATAAAGGAAAGAGGTTTAATTGACTCACAGTTCTGCATGACTGGGAAGGCCTCAGGAAACTTAAATCATGGCAGAAGGCTGAAAGGAAGCAAAGCACATCTTACATCTACATGGCAGCAGGAGAAAGAGAGAGTGAAGGGGCAAATGCCAGTTTTAAACCATCAGATCTCATTAGAACTAACTCACTTTCACAAGAACAGCAGGGGGGAAACTGCCCCCATGATCCAATCACACTTTGAAATGAGCTTTGGGTGAAGACACAGAGCCAAACCACATCCTTCCACCCCTGGCCCCTTACAAATCTCATCTCCTTTTCACATTTCAAACCCAATCATGCCTTCTCAACAGTCCCCCAAAGTCTTCACTCATTTTAGCATTAACACAAAGTCCAAGTACAAAGTCTTCTCTGAGACAAGTCAATTCCCTGTTGCCTATGAACCTATAAAATAAAAAAATGAGTTAGTTATTTCAAAGATACAATGGGGGTACAGATGTTGAGTAAATGTTCCCATTACAAATGAGAGAAATTGGCCAAAATCAAGGGTCCACAGGCCCCATGCAAGTCAAAAAGCCAGCAGGGCACTCATTAACTCAAAGCTCCAAAATAATCTCCTTTGACTCCATGTTTCACATCCAGGGCACGCTGATGCAAGGAGTGGGCTCCCAAGGCCTTGGGCAGCTCTGCTTCTGTGGCTTTGCAGGGTAGAGCTCCCATGGCTGCTTTCACAGGCTGGCATTGAGTGTCTGTGGCTTTTCCAGGTGCAAGGTGAAAGCTGTCAGTGGATCTACCATTCTGGGGTTTGGAGGAGAGTGGCCCTCTTCTCACAACTCCACTAGGCAGTGCCCCAGTGGGGACTCTATATGAAGCCTCCAATCCTACATTTTCCCTCTGTCTTACTCTAGTAGAGGTTGTCCATCAGGGTCCCATCACTGCAGCAGAATTTTACCTGGACATCCAGGTGTTTTCATGCATCCTCTCAAATCTAGGCAGAGGCTTCTAAACCTGAACATTTGTCTTCTGCGCACCTGCAGGCCCAACACCACATGGAAGCTGCCAAGGCTTGGGGCATGCATCCTCTGGAACAATGGCCCGAGCTGTACCTTGGCCCATTTTAGCCATGGCTGGAGCTGGAGTGGTGGGGACACAGGGCACCAAGTCCCGAGGTTGCACAGAGCAGCAGGGCTCTGGGCCCATAAGACCATTTTTTCCTGCTAGGACTCCAGGCCTGTAATGGGAGGGCTGCTGTAAAGATCTCTGACATGCCCTGGGAACAGCCAAGACTATTAACATTCAGCTCCTAGTTACTTACGCAACTTTCTGCAGCTGGCTTGAATTTTCCCCCCAGAAAATGGGTTTTTCTTTTCTATTGCATGGTCAGGCTGCAAATTTTTCAGTTTTATGTTCTGCTTCGCTTTCAAACATAAGTTCCAATTTCAGATCATCTCTTTGTGAACACAAAGAGATGTAACTGCACACTTTCAGAAAAAGCCGGGTCACCTCTTCTGTCAGATACCCTAAATCATTTTTCTCAAGTTCAAAGTTCCATACACAGATCTCTAGGGCAGGGCAAAATGCCACCTGTCTCTTTGCTAAAGCATAGAAAGGGTGACCTTTGTTCCAGTTCCCAATAAGTCCATCTGAGACCACTTAAGCCTGGAATTCACTGTCCATATCATTATCAGCATTTTGGTCAAAACCGTTCAACAAATCTCTAAGAAGTTCCAAACTTTCCCACATCTTCCTGTCTTCTTCTGAGCCCTCAAAACTGTTCCAACCTTTGCTTGTTACCCCATTCCAAAGTTGCTTTCACATTTTCAGGTTATCTTTATAGCAGTGCCCCACTCCCGGTACCAATTTTCTGTATTAGTCAGTTTTCATAGTCAGTTTTCACACTGCTATAAAGAACTACCCGAGACTGGGTAATTTACAAAGGAAAGAGGTTTAATTGACCCACAGTTCCTCGTGGCTGGGGAGGCCTCAGGAAACTTACAATCATGGCAGAAGGTGAAGGAGAAGCAAGGCACATATTATATAGAAGCAGGAGAGAGACAGAATGAAGGAAAAAGTGCCACTTCAAACCATCAGATCTTCTGGGAACTTACTCTTTATCATGAGAACAGCATGGGGGAAACCACCTCCATGATCCACTCACCTCCCACTAGGTCCCTCCCTCAATACATGGGAATTACAATTCAAGATGATATTTGGATGGGGACTCAGAGCCAAACCATATCATCCCCATTCAGTATAATGTTGGCTGTAGGTTTGTCTTAGATGACTTGTATCACCTTGAGGCATGTCCCTTCTATTGTCAATTTTGCTGAGGATTTTATTTACAAAGGGATGCTGGATTTTGTCCAGTGTTTGCTTTTTCTGTGTCTATTGAGATGATCACATGCTATTTGTTTCTAATATATCACATTTATTGACTTGCGAATAAGTCATTTCTGCATCCCTAGTATGAAACACGGTTCATCATGGTGTATTATCTTTTTAATGTGCTGCTGGATTCAGTTAGTTAGTATTTTGCTGAGGATTTTTGTATCTATGTTCATCAGGAATATTGGTCAATAGTTTTCTTTTTTTTGTTGTTATGTCCTTTCCTGATTTTGGTATTAGGGTGATACTGGCTTTACAGAATTATTTAGAGAAGATTTTCTCTTTTTCTATTTTTTGGAATACTTTCAGTAATATTGGTACCAATTCTTCTTCGAATGCCTGATAGAATTCAGCTATGATTCCATCTGGTCCTGGACATTTTTTGTTGGCATTTTTTAAATTACTGTTTCAATCTTGCTACTTGTTATTGGTCTGTTCAGAGTTTCTATTTCTTCCTGATTTAGTCTAAGAGGGTTGTAATTTCCAGGAATTTATCCATCTCCTCTAGATTTTCTAGTTTTTGCACATAAAAGGTGTTCACAGTAGCCTTGAATACTCTTTTGTATTTCTGTGGTATCAGTTGTAATATCTCCTATTTTCTAAGTGAGTTTTTTTTTTGGTTTTCTCTCTTCTTTTCTTGGTTAATCTCATTAATGGTCTATTAATTTTGTTTATCTTTTCAAAGAACCAGCTTTTTATTTCATTTGCCTTTGTATTTCCTAGTTTCAGTTTAATTCTGCTCTAATCTTTAGTATTTCTTCTCTCCTGCTGGATTTGTTCCGTTTCTCTTGTTCCTTGTGGTGTGACCTTAGATTTTCTATTTGTGCCCTTTCAGACATTTTAATGTCTTTTCTCTTAGCACTGCTTCTGCTGTATTGCAGAGGTTTTGATAACTTTTGTAACTATTATTGTTCAGTTCAAATAACTTTTTAATTTCCATCTTGATTTCATTGTTGACTCAAAGATCATTCAAGAGCAGATTATTCAATTTCCATGTATTTATATAGTTTGAAGTTTCCTTTTAAATTTTTAGTTTTATTCCATTGTGGTCTGAGAGGATACTTGATATAATTTTTATTTGCTTCACTATATTGAAACTTGTTTCATAACCTATCATATGGTATATCTTGGAGAATTTTTCATGTGCTGATTAAAAGAATGCATATTCTGCAGTTGTTTGATAGAATGTTCTGTAAATATCTGCTAAGACTATTTGTTCTATAGTTCAAGTCCATTGTTTCTTTGTTGACTTTCTGTCTTGATGACCTATCTAATGCTGTCAGTGGAGCACTGAAGTCCCCCTCTATTATTGTGTTGCCATCTGTCTCATTTCTTAGGTCAAGTAGTGATGGTTTTATAAATTTTGGAACTCCAGTGTTAGGTGCACATATATTTATGATTGTAATATTTTCCTGCTAGTCTAATCCTTTTATCATTATATAATGTCCCTCCTTGTCTTTTTAACTGTTTTCACTTTAAAGTCTGTTTTGTCTGATATAAGAATAGCTACACCTGCTTGCTTTTGATTTCCATTTGTATGGAATATCTTTTTCTCCACCCCTTTACCTTAAGTTTATGTGAGTCCTCATGTGTTAGGTGAGTCTCTTGAAGACAGTAGTTACTTAGTTGGTGGATTTTTATTGATTTTGCCATTCTGTATTTTTTAAATGGGGCATTTAGGCCATTTTCATTCAATGTTAGTATTGTGATGTGAGGTACTATTTTATTCATTATGCTAGTTGTTGCTTTAATACCCTGTTTTTTTTCCATTGTGTTATTGATACAATCTTTCTCTCTGTGATCCCACACAAGTCTCATGCTGAACTCTAATCCCCACATGTTAAGAAAGGGGGCCCAGGTGGGAGGTGATTGAATCATGAGGATGGACTTCCACCTTGCTGTTCTTTTTATTTATTTATGTATTTTTGAGACGGAGTCTCCTTCTGCCGCCCAGGCTAGAGTGCAGTGACACAATCTTGGCTCACTGCAAGCTCCACCTCCCTGGTTCATGCCATTCTCCTGCCTCAACCTCCCAAGTAGCTGGGACCACAGGCGCCCACCACCACGCCCAGCTAATTTTTTGTATTTTTAGTAGAGATGGGGTTTCACTGTGTTAGCCAGGATGGTCTTGATCTCCTGACCTCGTGATCCTCCCACCTCAGCCTCCCAAAGTGCTGGGATTTCGGGAGTGAGCTACTGTGCCTTCCCCACCTTGCTGTTCTTATGATGGTGAATGAGTTCTCATGAGATATGGTTGTTTGAAAGTGTGTAACATTTCCCCCTTTGCTCTCTCTCCCACTCCAGCACAGTAAGATGTGCTTGCTTCCCCTTCACCTTCTGCCATGATTATAAGTTTCCTGAGACCTTCCAGCCATGCTTTCTGTACAGCCTGTGGAAAAATGAGTCAATTAAACCTCTTTCCTTTATAAATTACCCAGTCTCAGACAGTTTTTTATAGCAGTGTGAGAATGAACAAATACAGAAATTAGTACAAGGAGTGGGCATTGCTGTAAAGATAACTGAGTATTTGGAAGCGACTTTGAAACTGGGTAATGGGCAGAGGTTGTAACAGTTTTGAGAAATCAGAAGAATATTGGAAGTTGAGGAAAATGTTTTGGAACTTCATAGAGACTTGTTGAATGATTTTGACCAAAATGCTGAGTGATACGGATAATGAATTCCAGGCTTAAGTGGTCTCAGACGGAGATAAGGAAATTATTGGGAACTGGAGCAAAGGTCACTTTTGCTATGCTTTAGCAAAGAGACTGGTGGCATTCTGCCCATGCTCTAGGGATCTGTGGAACTTTGAACTTGAGAGAGATGATTTAGGGTATCTGGTAGAAGAAATGTATAAGAAGCAAAGTGTTCAAGATGTGACCCAGCTGCTTCTAAAAGCCTATGCTGGTTTGCATAAGCAGAGAACTTATAAAAGGGAAACAAAAGTTGGTTGTTTAAAAGTATGCAGCACTTCCCCCTTCACTTCCTCTCCTGCTCTAACATAGTAAGATATGCTTGCTTGCAAAGTAAAAGTTTGGAAAATTTACAGCCTGTCCATGTGTTCAAAAACAATAACCCATTTTCTAAGGAGAAATTCAAGACAGCTGCATAAATTTTCATAAGTAAAGAGGAGTCAAATGTTAATAGCAAAGGGAAGGCGGAGAATGTCCCCAGGGCATTTCAGAGGCTTTTGTAGCAGCCACTCCCATCATAGGCCCAGATATTTAGCAGAGAGAAATGGTTTCATGGTTTCTTTTTGTTCTAGTCTATTTTTAAAACTTTCCAGTGCATTTTGTAGTTCTCTAAGTGTGACTTTTATTTCCAGAAGTTGTGATTGTTTTTTCTTTATGATATCTCTTTGGAGAATTTTTTATTCATATTCTGTATTGTTTTTTAAATTTCTGTAAGTTGGTTTTCACCTTTCTCTAGCATCTCCTTGAGTAGTTTAATAATCTAGCTTCTGAATTCTTTATCTGGCAATTAAGAGATTTCATCATGGTTTGAATTCATTGCTGGGGAACTAGTCTAATCTTTTGGTGGTGTTATATAATAATGTTTTGTTGTATTGTCAGAATTACTTTTCTGGTTCCTTCTCATTTGGGTAGACTATTTCAGTGGAAAGGTCTGGAACTCAAGGCCTGCTGCTCAGATTCTTTTGTCCCATGGGGTGATCCCTCGATGTGGTGCTCTCCCTGCTTCTCACAGGGATGTGGCTTTTTGAGAGCTGGATTTCGGTGATTGTTATTACTCTTCTGGATCTAGCCACCCAATGGGTATACCAGGTTCTTGGCTGGTGCTGGGGAATGTCTACAAAACATCCTGTGATGTAATTTGTCTTCAGCTCTCCCAGTCACAGATACCAGCACCTGCTCTGGTGGAGGTGGCAGGGGGATGAAGTAGATTCTGTGAGAGTCCTTGGTTGTAGATATGCTTTCTCAAATGTTAGTTATATGTTGGACACACTCAGAACCAGTTAGCTAGGATGTTGCAAGTCATAGAATTGCAACATGGTTAGCTGTGGTTAGCTGGGATGTTGCAAGTCGTAGAATTAGTTGTTGTGTTCTCCTTCCTGGGATCAGGATTGTTCCATCCTGGGTTGCTGTAATGGCCTGAGTTGGTTGGCTGCCAACCAGGAGGTGATGCTTTCAGGAGAGCACCAGTTGTAGTAGCAGTAGGGGGATCTAAGCTTACTCTAAGTTGGCCAGGGTAAGTATGCTGGTTTCCCATGTGATGGGCAGGGCCATAAATCTCCCAAGAGTTTCTGTCTTTTGTGTTTGGCTACCAGGTTATGTAATGAAATACCATCAGGTGGGGGCAGGGTTAGGCGGGTCTGGGCTCAGACTTCCCCTGAGTGGGGCTTGCTGCAGCCACTGAGTGGATTTTGGGGTGGTTCTCAGGCCAACAGGGTTATGTTTCAGAGGGAGTTATGGCTGTGTCTGCTGTTTTATATAGTTCACCAGGAAAGCGTGGGATAGCCAATAGTGACAGGCCTCACCCAGCTCCCATGAAGTTGGTGAGATCAGTTTCACTCCCACAGCACCCCTGCCCCCTACTCAGACCTTGCCCCAGGCTATGAGCTTCCCCACTGAGAAAGCAAGCAAGGCTTTGGGACCTCATCTCTTTCCATCTGTCCACACTTGCAGTGGCAGCTCCTGCACTCGAATCTGCAGCAGTTCCTGTTTGCCCCACTGCGTTCTGCTCAAGAAAATTTGTGCCTTGTCAAAATTATTTCAGTTGGAAGCTATAAATGAAATATTTGTTATATGTTTATTTTATACTTCTATGGGAGACTTGCATTTACCTTTCTTCAGAATTATACTGTAGCAGTAACGAGGGGTTTACAATAATGGATGAATAAACATGTTATAAAATTTCTGTGAGACACCAACAGTCTAAGTTGGCACTGAGTTATGGCCTCTGTAGCCACACAGCTGGTGTTTCCATGGCACATAGGAGAGCTACAGGAAATACTGCTTGACTGGATGAACAATGGATGAGTGAGTGAGAAAATGAGTGAAACAAGGGAATGGTCTAGGTAAGACTTGAAGAATTCTACCTGATATGGTTTGGCTGTGTCCTCATCCAAATATCATCTTGCATTGTAATTCCCATAATCCCCACACGTCATGGAAGGGACTAGTGGGGTTATTGAATCATGGGGGTGGTTACCCTCATGCTGTTCTCATGATAGTGAGTTCTCACAAGATCTGATGGTTTTATAAGGGGCTTTTCCCCCTTTTGCTTGGCCCCTCTCCTTCCTTCTGCCATGTGAAGAAGAACATGTTTGTTTCCCCTTCCACCATGATTGTAAGCTTCCTGAGGCCTTCCCAGCTCTGCAAAACTGTGAGTCAATTAAACCTTTTTTTTCTTGTATAAATTACTCAGCCCCAGACAGTTCTTTATATCAATCTGAGAACAAACTAATATACCTTTATTTTAGGCTTGCTGTCAGAGCCCTTTAAAGCATGGAGTAGGCTCGCTGGTTAAAACTGCAGACCTCCCCAGGCACGGCATTTCACCTTCAGCTGCTATGCATTAATAGGAGATGCAAAGATGGAACTACAGTTTTGTGGCACCTTGAAAGGGTGGAAGTGGAGAGGACTATGTTCCTTCCTAGACTGCCAAAAATTGCTGAAGAGGGACACTTGCAGGGATCTCAGTTCTCTAACAATTGGTGGTGAAGACTCCAAGACACGTCATCTGAACTCATCAGATATGTTTTATATTCCTCCGTGGAAACACATGTTACCCTTAAATCCAGACCTTTGTAACAAATGCTTACAACATACTGAGATCAACACAGTCAACAATGGAGCCTTGAAGTGAATTCCAAGTATCACATTATCTAATTGAGTTAGCAGTTGAATAGGCATGAAGTGGTCATTATCACTCTTGAATTTCTGTGAACAGAAGATTCCTCTACAAGTGACAGCTCTATAAAGGGACATGGAAGAAGAAAATAGTAAGGCTTCTGTATTAATCTGTTCTTGCATTGCTATAAAGAAATACTCAAGATGGGGTAGTTTATTTCAAACAGTTTTATTGGCCCACAGATTCACAAGCTGTACAGAAAGCATAATGCTGGCACCTGCTCAGCTTCTCGGGAGGCCTTAGGAATCTTAGAACCATGATGGAAGGCAAAAAGTAAGCCAGCACTTCACATGGCTGGAGTAGGAGCAAGAGAGGGGGATGGGAAAGGTGTTGCACACTTTTAAACAACCAGATTTCATGTTGACTCACTCACTGTGAAAAGAAGAACACCAAGAGGATGGTGTTTAACCATTCATGAAGGACTGCCCCCATTATGGAGTAATAAGTAAGCAGCAAGAAGGAAGGGGTCTCAACTGGGGGGAACAATTCTTCCAAGACACAGCTAATCACAGAAAACCCGCTAGCACAACTCACTCACTCCACACATAGCCCCAGCAGCATGACCTCATTCTGCATGTAGGCCCCTCCAGCATGACCCTATAAAACTCCAGCCTCTGCCTCTTTGTAGACAGCCCCTTCTCTGCTGTGCTTCCTGTGGCATACTTTCAATGTATCTTTGTACTTTCCCTCTAATAAATCTGCCTTTCTTTACCTATGACTGTCTTGGTAAATTCTTTCATTACCTCCAATGCCATCCCCATCTAATTGCACCCGTGACATTTTGGTGGCCCATACGGGGAGTGCCTAGAAGTGCTCAGGGACTGCTCAGTGAGTGATTGGGGACTGTTCCCTTACTCTCTCCCTTTCTCCAACTCCAACCTCTCAGTTGACAGCATCCAAGCCCAGAGGGAATTGAAGGTCCCCAGCTGGGGCCACTGCTTGGGGATTAGAAGCTTCTGGAGGAAAGATGTCTGACCACTGTTACCCAATTGGGTGAGAGTTCAGAGTTTGCTTTCCTTTTCAGTTTTCTGGCAGGCAAACTTTAGTATCCCTCTGGTAATTTAGGATCACCTGCCAGGGCAACTCCCTGGTGTAGCCTGAAGGTCAGGGAGTGAACAGGTTTGGCTGCCTTGCTGGAAGGGCAGAGGTTGTTTCCTATCCTTTCTGATCAAAAGTCCCCAATCCCTACATGTAGTATGATTGGTAGTGAAAGCTCCATTAGGGTGAACCTACACGTTTTAGGGAAGTCAGACCCCTTCTTTATCACTCTAAGTTCTCCTGTGATGCCCACTGGCCCTCCTGGTCCAGACATCTTAAGTCAAATGATTTCAAACAGCGTAGGGATGGTGAGTCTTTCCTCAACTCTTTCCCCTGGTAGCTGTATTGAGCACCAGCATAACTTGTACCTGGGCTGGCTCCCCAGCATAACTGGTATCTAGACAGACCTGGAGTAGCTCATCCAGGATTCATACAGAATAAAGCCCTAGTGCCTGGAGATCCTTTCCAATAGGTAAGATACACCTTTTGAAAGTGCATCTCAGAGTCCCTCTGCAGATGTGAGTTGAGCCCTTTTCCTCGGCGGGACACCCCAAGAGAAATTGCAGTTTGTGTCCCCAATAGATGTTTTCTTCCTGGTCCCACCATAAGAAAAAGCTCATTCATCCTTCAGACTCACCCCTGGGCTGCATTTTAAAGCATTGGGATATATTTAACCCTCAGACTCTCAAAAAGAAACATTGAATTTTCTTGTGTAATGCAGCATGGCCCCTGTGCAAAAAAATCCCCACATTAGCCTCCTCAGTCTTTCATAACTGAGAGAAAAATAAGGAGGACAGGGCTAAGAATAAAGAAAAATGCAGGGACAAGAGGCAAGCTCAACTGTTGGCTGCTTTACAAACCCCCATCCCCCTCTAGGTTTCCCTAAGAACACTCCTCCAGGTACCTGCCATTTGTGCAGAAGGTTAGGCCACTGGAAGGCAAACTGCCCCAGTGGAATAAATCGGAAAAAGCCCCACACAGCTTGCTCCCTCTGCCACAAATTTGGCCATGGAAAATGGAACTGCTCTGAGGACCACGGCCCCTAGGACAGAGTCCCAACCCCTAATGGCCTTGAGCGAAGGGGCTCTCTGCTCTGGCTGGCTTCCAAATCACACATCATCATCAATAAGACAAAGTGAAGAGCAGTTCTGGAGGTGTCAAGTAAAATTATAAATTTCCTTTTGGGTTCAAGAGCTGCCTGGTCTATACTAATCCTCTCTGAGCAACTGTCCTTCAAATCCTATGGTGCAATGGAGGTAAATGGCACACCCTCACTCCAAAAGAAAAAAATCACACTCATTTATATTACTTAAGGGACCTATTACCATTCTCCTGTCAGTTCTAAGTAAGGTCTAAATTGGGGTATTTAGACAATACTAGGGTCTGGTAGGAGAATGGTAATTGGAATATATTTTCACATGTTTGGTGCTAAATATACTTTCCAAGATGGGTGGCTACTCAATATTTACCCAACCTCTAAATTCATCTTTCCCTCTAATAGCCCTATTTCTCCCAGGAAAGCTACCTAAATCTTCAATAACTTCAGCCAAAACAGTCCTACCCCAGGGATTTAAAAATAGCCTACACTTAATCAGACAAGCCCTAGCAAGAAATCTAACAAAGCAATCTCTTGAGGGAGATAACTTCTGCAGTATGTAGATAACCTCCGTATTGCTCCTTCTTCACAGTACTCACATGGCAATATGTACATTACAAATCATAACTTTCTAACAGAATAAAAATGACTTTGGTTTAATTTAAAGGTTATTAAAGTAAAGAGGTATTTGTGGCGAGGAAGGTTATAAAAACAGAGACTTTATATGAGAAAGGATCTTGTATGACAAATTCCTGTCCTAAAGTAAAATGACTGGTTGTTTATGCATTTTTAAACTTTTTTCCATAATTTATTGGGGTAGGTATTTGGTTACATGAGTAAGTCCTTTAGTGGTAATTTGTGTGATTTTGGTGCACTCATCACCAAAGCGGTATACACTGCACCGTATTTGTAGTCTTTTATCTCTCACTCCCTCCCACCCTTTCCCCTAAGTCCCTAAAATCCACTGCATCATTCTTATGCCATTGCATCCTCACAGGTTAGCTCCCACTTATCAGTGAGGACACACAATGCTTGATTTTCCATTCCTGAGTTACTTCACTTAGAATAATAGTCTCAAATCTCATCCAGGTCACTGAAATGCCATTAATTCACTCCTTCTTATGGCTGAGTAGTATTTCATCATATAAATATGCCACAGTTTCTTTATCCACTCATTGATTGAGGGCCATTTGGGTTGGTTCCATAGTTTTGCAACTGTGAATGGTAATGCTATAAACATGCATGTGCAAGTATCTTTTTTGTATGATGACTTATTTTTCTCTGGGTAGATACCCAGTAATGGAATTTCTAGATCAAATGGTAGTTCTACTTTTAATCCTTTAAGGAATCTCCACACTGTTATCCATAGTGGTTGTACTAGTTTACATTCCCACCAGCAGTGTAGAAGTGTTCTCTGTTCACCATATCCATACCAATATCTACTGTTTTTTGATTTTTTTTGATTATGACCATTCTTGTGGGAGTAAGGTGGTATTGCATTGTGGCTTTGATTTGCATTCTCCTGATCATCAGTGATGTTGAGCATTTCTTCATATGTTTGTTGGCCATTTGTATATCTTCTTTTGAGAATTGTCTATTCATGTCCTTAGCCCACTTTTTGATGGGATTGTTTTTTTCCCATTACTTACTGATTTGTTTGAGTTCATTGTAGATTCTGGATATTAGTCCTTTGTAAGATGTATAGATTGTGAAGATTTTCTCCCACTCTGTGGGTTGTCTGTTTACTTTGCTGTTTCTTTTGCTGTGCAAAAGCTCTTTAGTTTAATTAATCCCAATTATTTATCTTTGTTTTTATTGCATTTGATTTTGGGCTCTTGGTCATAATATCTTTACCAAAGCCAATGTC
Organism: Colobus angolensis palliatus; assembly: GCF_000951035.1. Classification (NCBI taxonomy): domain Eukaryota; kingdom Metazoa; phylum Chordata; class Mammalia; order Primates; family Cercopithecidae; genus Colobus; species Colobus angolensis. The sequence goes on from NW_012114555.1 coordinate 8,383,521, forward strand.
TAGAAGTATTTTTCCAGTCTTATCTTCTAGAATTTTTATAGTTTCAAGTCTTAAAGTGTTTAATCCATCTTGGTTGATTTTTGTATAAGGTGAGAGATGAGGATCCAGTTTCATTCTCACCCATGTGACTAGCCAATTATCCCAGCACCATTTGTTGAAAAGGGTGTCCTTTCCCCATTTTATTTTTGTTTGCTTTGTCAAAGATCAGTTGGCTGTAAGTATCTGGGTTTATTTCTGGGTTCTCTATTCTGTTCCATTGGTCTATGTGTCTATTTTTATACCAGTACCATGCTGTTTTGGTGACTATGGCCTTATAGTATAGTTTGAAGTCAGGTAGTGTGATGCCTCCAGAGTTATTCCTTTTACTTAGTCTTGCTTTGGCTATGAGGGCTCTTTTTTTGGTTCTGTATTAATTTTAGAATTGTTTTTTTCTAATTCTGTGAAGAACAATAGTGGTATTTTGATGGGGATTGCATTTAATTTGTAGATTGCTTTTGGCAGTATGGTCATTTTCACAATATTGATTCTACCCATCCACAAGCATGGGATGTGTTTCCATTTGTTTGTGTCATCTGTGATTTCTTTCAGCAGTGTTTTGTAGTATTCCTTGTAGAGGCCTTTCACCTCCTTGGTTAGGAATATTCCTAAGTTTTTTTTTTTTGCAGCTATTCTAAAAGGGGCTGAGTTCTTGATTTGATTCTCTGCTGGTCACTGTTGGTGAATAGAAGAGCTACTGATTTGTGTACATTGATCTTGTATCCAGAAACTTTGCTGAATTTTTTAATCAGTTCTAGAAGCTATCTGGAGGAGTCTTTAGTGTTTTCAAGGTAAGCCATCATATCATCAATAAACAGTGACAATTTGAATTCATCTTTACTGATTTGGATGCCTTTTATTTCTTTCTCTTGTCTGATTGCTCTGGCTAGGACTTCTAGTACTATGTTGAAGAGTAGTGGTGAAAGTGAATATCCTTGCCTTGTTCTAGTTCTCAGAGGGAATGCTTTCAACTTTTCCCCATTCAGCATTGTGTTGGCTGTGGGTTGGTAGTAGATGGTTTTTATTACATTTAGGTATATACCTTGTATGCTGATTTTGCTTAGAGTTTTAATCATAAAAGGATTTTGTCCAATACTTTCTCAGCATCTATTGAGATGATCATGTGATTTTTGTTTATAATTCTGTTTATGTGGTGTATTACATTTATTGACATGCGTATGTTAAACCATCCTTGCATCCTTGGTATGAAACTCACTTGATTATGGTACATTATCTTTTTGATACGTTGTTGGATTTGGTTAGCTAGTATTTTGTTAAGAATTTTGGCATCTATGTTCACCAAAGATATTGGTCTGTAGTTTTTTTGTTTGGTTTGGTTTGGTTATGTTCATTCTTGGTTTTGGTATTAGGGTGATACTGGCTTCATAGAATGAATTAGGGAGGGTCCTTTTTTCTCTATCTTGTGGAATAGTGTCAAAAATATTGGTACCAATTCTTTGAATGTCTCATATAATTCTGCTATGAATTCAACTGGTCCTAGACATTTTGTTGCTTGTAATTTTTAAATTGTCATTTCAATTTCACTGCTTGTTGTTGGTCTGCTCAGGGTATCTAATTCTTCCTCATTTAAGCTAGGAGGGTTATATTTTTCCAGGAATTTATCCATCTCCTCTAGGTTTTTTAGTTTATGTGCATAAAGGTGTTCATAGTAGCCTGTAATGATCTTTTGTATTTCAGTGGTGTCAGTTGTAATATCTGTTTTGTTTCTTAGTGAGGTTATTTGGATTTTCTCTCTTCTTTTCTTAATCTTTCTTAATCTTGCTAATGGTCTATCAATTTTATTTATCTTTTCAAAGAACCAGCTTTTTGTTTCATTTATTTTTTGTATGTTTTTGTTGTTTCAATTTCATTTATTTCTGCTCTGATCTTGGTTATTTTCTTTTTCTGCTGGGTGTAGGCTTGGTTTGTTCTTGTTTCTCTACTTCCTTTATGTGTGACTTTAAAATGTCAGTTTGTGCTGTTTCAATCTTTTTGGTGTAGGCGTTTAGGGGTATGAAATTTCCTCTTAGCACAGGCTTTGCTGTATCCCAGGTTTTGATAGGTTATGTCATTATTGTAACTCTATTTGAAGAATTTTTAAATTTTCATCTTGATTTCATTTTTGAGTCCATGCTTATTCAGGAGCAGGTTAGTTAATTCCCATGCCTTTGCCTGGTTTTCAAAGTTCCTTTTGCAGTTGATTTCCAGTTTTATTCCATTGTTGTCTGAGAGAGTGCTTGATATAATTTCAAATTTCTTAAATTTATTGAGGCTTGTTTTGTGGCTTATCATATGGTCTATCTTGGAGAAAGTTCCATGCCCTGTTGAATAGAATGTGTATTCTGTGGTTGTTGGATAAAATGTTTGTATATAACTGTTAAGTTCATTTGTTCCAAGGTATATTTTAAATCCATTGTTTCTTTGTTGACTTTTTGTCTTGATGACCTATCTAGTGCTGTCAGTGGAGTATTGAAGTCCCCCACTATTATTGTGTTGCTATCTCATTTCTTAGGTCCATTAGTAATTGTTGTATAAATCTGGGAGTGCTGGTGTTAGGTGAATATATGTTTAGGATTGTGATATTTTCCTTTTGAACAAGGCCTTTTACCATTATATAATGCCCCTCTTCATCTCTTTTAACTGCTGTTGCTTTAAAGTTTTTTGTCTGATGTAAGAATAGCTACCCCTGCATGCTTTTGGTGTCCATTTGCATGAAATGCCTTTTTTCACTACTTTAAGTTTATGTGAGTCCTTATGTGTTAGTTGAGTCTCCTGAAGGCAGTAGATAGTTGGTTGGTGAGTTCTTACCCATTCTTCAGTTCTGTATCTTTTAAGTGGAGCATTTAAGCCATTTATATTCAATGTTAGTATTGAGATATGGTTGCATTCATCAAGCTATTTGTTGCCAGTGTACCTTGGTTTTTGTATTTGTTTTTTAACTTGTATTTTTGTTTTATGGGTCCTGTGTTATTTATTCTTTAAAGAGGTTCTGTTTTGATGTGTTTCCAGGATTTGTTTCAAGATTTAGAGCTCCTTTTAGCAGTTCTTGTACTGGTGGCTTGGTAATGTCAAATTCTCTCAGTATTTGTCTGAAGAAGATTGTATCTTTCCTTCATACATGATGCTTAGTTTCACTGGATACAAAATGTTCAGCTGATAATTGTTTTGAGGAGGCTGAAGATAGGGCTCCAATCCCTTCTAGATTGTTGGGTTTCTGCTGAGAAATCTGCTGTTAATCTGATAGGATTTCCTTTATAGATTACCTGGTGCTTCTGTCTCACAGCTTTTAAGGTTCTTTTCTTCATCTTAATTTTAGATAACCTAATGACAATGTGCCTAGGAGATGATCTTTTTGTGATGAATTGCCCAGGTTCTTTGTGTTTCTTGTATTTGGATGTCTAGGTCTCTGGCAAAGCCAGGGAAGTTTTCCTGAATTATTCCCCCAAATATGTTTTCTAAACTTTTAGATTTATCTTCTTCCTCAGGAACACTGAATATATAATCCCAGACTTCTTGGATGCTTTGTTCATATTTTCTTATTCTTTTTTCTTTGTCTTTGTTGGATTGGGTTAATTCGAAAACCTTGTCTTTGACCTCTGAATTTCTTCCTTCTACTTGTTCAATTCTATTGCTGAGACATTCCAGAGCATTTTGCATTTCTATTAGATATGTCCAATGTTTCCTGAATTTTTTATTTTTCTTTATGCTATCTATTTCCTTGACTATTTCTCCCTTCCCTTCTTGTATCTTTTTTTTTATTTCCTTGCATTGGGAAATGCCTTTCTATGATGCCTCCCTGATTAGCTTAATAACTAACTTCCTGTATTCTTTTTCAGGTCCACCAGGGATTTCTTCTTGGTTTGAATCCATTGCTGGTGAACTAGTATGATTTTTTTTTGGGAGGGGAAGTTAAAGGGTCTTGTTTTGTCATATTATTAGAGTTGGCTTCCTGGTTCCTTCTCATCTGAGTGGGCTCTGTCAGAGGGAAGGTCTAGGATTGAAGGCTGTTGCCCAGAATCTTTTTTCCCATGAGGTATTCCTTGATGCAGTACTCTCCCCCTTTTCCTATGAATGTGACTTGCTGTGAGCCAAACTGAAGATTGTTGTCTTTCTTTTGGGTCTAGCCACCCAGCAAGTATACCTGGCTCCAGTCTGGTACTGGGGATTTTCTGCAGAGTCCTGTGATGTGAACAGTCTACTGGGTGTCTCAGCTGTGGATACTAGCACTTGTTCTGGTTGAGGTGGCAAGGGGGTAAAATAGACTCTGTGAGGGTTCTTAGCTTTGGCAGTTTAATGCTCTATTTTTGTGCTGGTTGGCCTCCTGCCAGGAGGTGGTGCTCTCCAAAGCACATCAGTTGTGGTAGTATGGAGAGGAACCAGCAGTGGGTGCAGCTCTAGAATTCCCAAGATGATATGCCCTTTATCTTTAGTTACTAGGGCAGGTAGGGAAGGATCATCAGGTGGGGTAGGGCTAGGTGTATCTGAGCTCAGAATCTCCTTGGGTGGGTCTTGATACAGCTGCTGTGGGGGATGGGGGTGAGGTTCCTAGGTCAATGAAATTTTGTACCTAGGAGGAATGTGGCTGCCTCTGCTGAGTCATGCAGGTTATCATGGAAGTGGGGGAAAGCCAGCAGTCACAGGCCTCACCTAGCTCCCATGTGGACTGAAAAATCTGTCTCATTCCCACCATGGCGCTGCTAACAGTCCTGAATCTGTTTCAAAGCAATGGGCAAACAGGGCTGGAGAACTTGCCCCTGGCTACCCACCTCCCAGTTGTGAAAGAAAAGTGCTTGGTTCTTCTCTAGCCTGTGAGTCTGTACACAGCATCCACGCCTTCCCCCAAGTTTTGGACAGGATGCTTTTCACCCAGTTCAAATTGTTACGAAGCTCAGCTGGAGATTTTCTTCTCCCTGTGGTGTTTTTCCTCACTCCTCTGGCCACCCTCCTGATGGAGCCCTGTGATTCCCGGAAGGAACGACCTGCTTGAGGACCCATTGAGCTCCCTGGACCTTTCCTGTTACCCGTGTATTTCACTCAGCTTTCTAAATCGACTCAGCTCCAGGTAAGGTTGGAAACTTCTCCCACAAACAGACCTTCAGTTTCTCCAGTGGGGGTGTGTGTTCAGGAGAGGAGGATCTCCCTTTCCCACTTCCACAGGTGGGGCACGCACAGTATTTAGGATGTCTCTTGAGTCCTGCAGGAACAGTCTGCTTCCTTCAGAGGGTCTGTGGGTCCTCTCGGGATTGCTGATTTGTTCTTGTTGTTGATCTGGAGCTAAAATTCACAATGCAAGCCTCCGCACACTGCTCTGTCCATCCAAGTCGGAGCTGCAATCTAGTCCTTCCTCCTGTCTACTATGATGAATATAATCTGTTTATTTAAAAAGAGGGATGTTTGGGACAAGTCAGAAAGTTCAAGCATGTTGTAGATGGTGTATGTATAACTCATGAAAAAATTTGTGAAAGGAAATTTATAAAAGGAATATATGTAATTAAGGTATAATAGTCTCTCTAAAATTGGTTCCCTATTCTGTGTCTAATAAAATTCAAACACTTTTTCATTGAGTTTAACTTTTAGGTTATCTAAATGGGCTTCTAATAAGAAAAAAAATGTCATACTGCAAAAGGTTTTTATTTGCTTTCTTGGTAACTGACTTAAGATACAAAATTTTATGTTCTAAAATTCAACAGTTTCACCTTCCCGTGATACTACAAATAGGATATCAGTCTCTCTTCAATGATACCTGCTACCTTTACAAATCTCCCCTGGAGTCATCTGGACACCAGTATTGTTTTGACTTGCTCCTCCTCTCTGATGAGTTCTTTCCTCCAATAAGATTTAATATGCTAAGTCTTACAGTTTGACACAATGACTGACAGCATCTCCTGATAGACCATAAACCATAGGTAGGGTCAACGCTATACCCCAGACTAGCAGGAAGTAGTTGAAAGATGAGACCTCTACCCCCAATGCTAAAGATTTGTCATTGTTGTTCTGTTGTGGGGGCAGGGAATGTGGACTCCTAAAAAGTAAGTGACAGCAAGGACAGGGTCCCAGATGGGGAAGAACAGTTGTTCCAAGAGATGGCTAATAACTGACAATCCACTGGCACAACTGCATCACTCTACACATGGCCCCATCAGCACAACCTTGTCCACACATAGCCTCCTCCAGCATGACCCTATAAAACTTCCCTCTAGCCCCTACATCTTTGCAGTCAGCCCCTTCTTTGCTGTGTTGCCTGTCGCACCTTTGCAAAATATCTTTGTACTTACCTTTCTTTACCTATGAATGCCTTGATAAATTTACTGCCCATGATGCCAACCCCAGCCAGTTTCACCACAACACTCATAATACAATCACTTCCCACCCAGACCCATCTCCAAGCCTGGGGATTACAATATGACACGAGAGTTGAGTGGGGATACATATCCAAAGCATTTCAGCTGCTCTCACAAGGTGCAAAGTGCAGGGAGTTGGCGAGGGCTAGAAAACTAGTGATTTGTATTGACATATGAGTGCCTGCTTAGATCTTCTACTCTTCTACCCAGGTCCCCCAAACACTTTGATACTTTGTGTTTTCCAATCAGCCCCATTTTTGCCACTTCTTTCCATTTATCAAGCAGTGTTGAAAGTTTACTATGTGTGAAGCACTGAGCTAAATGTTTTTGGGAATACAAATAAAAGCTACCTCCACTACATTTATCCTCTAGAAAGCGAGGTGATATTGTACAGTAAGAATAGCAATGGGAAGTAACAAGTGTTGGAAACCACTGAGAAGTTACATGTTATTCTTGGGTTTCTCTGACATGATTTTAGTTTCTAAGGAAGCCTTCTTGGCTAAGAATGGAAAGCAGATGACAGGCTGGTCTAAACTTCTAGGTCACTGACTAGGAAAGTACTAGAATCTTAAATATAATCACAAAATAAAAAACAATAAATAAAGCCCATTTAAGAGCATTTACTTGGGTGACAGGAACCATTCTAAGCACTTTAGGTGTTTTAATCAATCATCTCGTAATTACCTTTATAAGGTAGCTGACATCCTCATCTTCAGTTTACAGATAAGAAGAGCATCACACAAGAAACTTGAGTAACTCAATCAACTTCATAGCCTCAACTACAGCAGGGCTGGATTTGAACCCTGGCTGTGTGGCTTCTAACCTGCTCCACAATACCATTTATCACCAAGAAAATGATCTGATTACATTTTTTCCAAATATTTTGACTACTATTGTTAAAGTTTTATTCAATGATTTGTGAAAACACATTTAAAAAGACTATTCAGGGCCATTATAATAGGTATAAGGACCACTGCAATGGGGTCTTGCAGTAGGGGAGGGAGATTGTGCTCAACTGTAAATATGGCATGGACATATGGGAATTTATAGCAGGGAGCAGGGTGTAAGCCAGTGGATGGAAAATTACTAAGAAACATCAGGGGTAATTGTGATTCTGACTGAACTGACCTAATACTATTCTTGCTGAAGATAGGCCACAGTCATGGTGATCAGACATCACCTGCAGATTGGTGGAGAATGAGGAAACTGATCAAATATTGAGGATGATCAGATATCTACCCAGGGCAGGGGGTTCTTGCTAAATTAACATAGCAGAGTTCTTTGCTAAAACTGGATTTTATAAGGAAGTATACAAATATGCCTAGGAGAAGGTTCAGAAGCCTGATTAAAGTTTGACCAAGCAAAGACTACATTTGTCAAAAATTCAAAACTATTGCAATAGGGGGCAAGACTTTTGCAATAGAGTAGAGAGGCTGAAATTTACTCTGAATACAACAGGGACTACTGGAGATTTGTAGCCATCATACAGCACGATGAAGTGGATGGAAAATTACTTACGGGAACTTTGTTTGGCATTAAAGGTGAAGGTAAGAGAAACTTGATTAAAAATCCAAGGGGAAAGGGGAAGAGGAGCTTGATAGGTTATCAAGGGTGAGGGGATGTTCAATAAACTGGCTTAGAATTCTTTGCTAAAATGCACTCAGCACACCAAGGACCAGATCTAGTCAAGAAGACTGTGCCAAGGAGTCTGACTAAAGTTCAGTCAAGGAAAGAATCCTTGTCATGGCCACTGCCATAAAGTTGGCCATGGTAGGTCCTAAAGTAGCCCTGGACTCACGTTGGTTCTCTCTACCCGGGAGTGAAAGTTTTCTCCTTTTTCACATCCCTTGCTTCTGGAGTCTGAGAAGTCTGGAGTGATCACTGCCTTTGGCAGCTGCTCCATCTGTCCCTGGGCTGTTTCAAGGCCCTGAAGAAGAGGATTAGAGGAAGGAGAGTTGGGGCTGAGGATGGTTAATGGTGTCTGGAGAGAGAGCAGGATTAGCTGGGAATCTACCCACATGGTGTACATTTTTTTTTTTTTCTGGAAAATACATATCCTTCATTCTGAATATCAGGAAATTCACACAGTTGAGAACTGGCTTCATGCCCCAGGATATCTCCTTAATAAAAATACAGAGTTTGTGAAGTGATGCTGCAGAAACTTCCTCCAAATAAACTCCTATTTTGTTTGCATGCATATTTATATAAAGTCATCACCCAGGAGAGAGAACTGCTATTGTCGTGTAAGTCTAGAAACGTCAACTGTGTGGATAATGGTAAAAATTGGTACCCTGGCCTTGTCTTGGAACCATTACTGTGACTTTAAAAATTCAAGATATATTACTTCCCCAGTAAAGACAGCCTGAGCATAGACAAAAAGTCTCTGGGTGATTAATGATTAGACTCTCTGAAGAGTGGAGGCATGGAGGAGACAGACAAGTGGAATTAAAATGTTGCATGTTACTTAACATTCCCTCGGATGACTCAGACATTCCCTGCACCTTTGTCATTTATTCTATCTTTTAAAAAGTCAGTTCCATTTTCAAGTATCCCCGAGTTCAGTGAGAATCTTGATTGAGGAAGGGCTTCTTTTCTTTCTTTTTTCCTAATGATGATTGGTTTGAGATTAATGCTCTAATATTTTCATGAGTCTGTTTCAATAGCAAAATATGGATGCTAAGAGTTATCCTGTAAGAATGCTGTAAGAGTGAATCAAATAACATAGATGAACCTTCTCATGCAGGGACTAACACAAAGTAGACCCTCAAAACTGTAGGCATTATTGTCATCATTATGTGGGATGAACATTGGCATTTTGGACTATTCAGAATCCAGTTTCTATAATTCTTATAGCAACACCTCTAATTTTCTTTGGAGTTCCATTCCTCCCCCACTCTGACTTTAACTTCTTCAGATACCATTGAGAAGATCAGACCTTAGCAAACAGTAATAACAACAATTAATTATTTAACAGAACTCTACCAGGTGCCAGCCATTGTTCTAAGCACTTTTCCTGGATTATCTCATTTGTTACCCACAACTACCTACAAAGAAGTGTACTAGAGAGGGTATGAAAGGTGCTGTCACAGAGGAACCCCAAATATTATGATGTAGAGGACCCAGAAGTTTATCTCTCTCTCATAATGGTTCTGATGCCAGTGGTCCAGGTTGGCTGGGACAGCTGTGCTCTATGTGCTGTTCAGACGCCCAGCTCCTTTTGTCTGAGTCTCTCAGCCACTTCCAGGACATCATCCTCCACATTTGGAGCTTGATAGCTGCCATGGGTGTGTTTCAGTCATACAGACAGGGACAGAGGACATGGAGAAGATATGCCCAACATCTTAATTCTCAGACCTGAAAGAGGCCGGCACTCCTCCCATTGCATTGCATTGGCCAGAATTTATTCACACAGACACACCTAACACAAAGGGAGGCTGGAAAAGTGTAGTCCAAGGCCGGGCGCGGTGGCTCAAGCCTGTAATCCCAGCACTTTGGGAGGTCGAGACGGGCGGATCACGAGGTCAGGAGATCGAGACCATCCTGGCTAACACAGTGAAACCCCGTCTCTACTAAAAAAATGCAAAAAAAACGAGCCGGGCGAGGTGGCGGGCACCTGTAGTCCCAGCTACTTGGGAGGCTGAGGCAGGAGAATGGCGTAAACCCGGGAGGCGGGGCTTGCAGTGAGCCGAGATCCGGCCACTGCACTCCAGCCTGGGGGACAGAGCGAGACTCCGTCTCAAAAAAAAAAAAAGTAGTCCAGCTGAGCACAAGTCTCTTCTATTGGTGAAGTAGAGAGTAGATTTCACAAGGCACTGGGAGTTACAAGTATTAGAGGAAATATAGGCAATATAGGTAAGTAATTGTTCGCTATTTTACATCTTGGGGAAATAGGCTTAGATGGATTAAATCACCATAAGGGAATCTGTCAGTGCCCCATCTACAGGCCTAATCCTACCAGAAAGTTACTGTATACACCGATTTTGGGGAGTCTCTGCCTAAGACAGATTTCTAATCATAGGGCAAGATTGGCCAGCTTGTGGGGACTCACGGGCAAGCTCTAACCAACGAAGGGCATGAGTTAGTAGATAAATTACCAAAGACTTTTTCTCTCTCTGTGGCACAGTTCTAAGGTGTGTTCCACAAAGTCAGAGTTCCTCCCATGGGAATTACCCCCAAGCGCACCTAGAAATAACTTGCTCATTAATATGCCCTCTATTATCTTTCATGCTCCCTCTCACTTCTCTGTTCTCTCATAGGCTTCATGGGATCACCTCCTAAATGAACTGCTTTCATCTAAATCCATCTTAGGTTCTGTATTTGGTCATTGAAACTAATTAGGTTACAGTTAGTAAATAGAGGAACCAGAATCTGAACTTGGCTGGCAGCATCCAGACTTGCCTCTTACTCATGGTGCACAATTTCTCCAAGTCCTTAGAGCGAGACGTGTACCTCACTTATTTTATCTGCTGATAGTGGACACAATGTCTGATACACCAAGTCAGAGAAAGGAAGGATGGATGCTTCAGCCTGGTATGTGGGCTTTCTGAGCTACAGGCATGGGGCTAATTATTTCACATGCCTTAATTTATTTAATCCTTCTTCCAACCCACAAGCTGTCAGTTTACATAATCATATTTGTATCTCCAGGACAAAGCACAGTGCCTGGCACAGAGTACATCCTCAGCAAATGAGTGCTGAATGACTAAATTGAATAAATTAATGATTCATATAAAGCAGAGGTTACTGTTAATTTTTTTCAGATAAAGAAATTTAAGCTCAGAGAAATCAATACCATTTCAAGATAACAGCTAAAAATAAAGTAGAGCCATGAAATGTGATGTCTACAGAGTGTAGGTTTTAATCTTGACACTATCCTGACAGTTGCACATATAATCTCTTAGTTTATCATTAAACCATACTATAAGATAGACTGTAAGCATCTACTTTTAGAGAAAGGATTGAGGATCAGAAAGTCTAATAACACAGAGAAGATCACTCAACAAATAGGAAACATACTTCAATTTGAAAACAGCTGTTTGTCTCCAACTTTTATGTGCTTTCTACTATAATAGAAAATCATAATTAATAATAGCAAACATATGAGTACTAATTATTATTATCCCTTGCCTCCTCCCACTCTTCCCCCCATGCCCCCAAAGTCCATTGTATCATTCTTTTTAAAAGCCTTATACTTTGATCCATTCTGGAAAATTCTTAACCATTATCTCTTTTAATATTTGCTCTTTCCAAGTCCATCTATCTTTTTTCCTGGAAACTTTAATAGATGTACGTTAGACTTTCTCATCCTTTCATCCATTTATTATCACCTTTTAAGAAATATTTCTGTCTCTTTATTTCATTATTATTATTTTTAATTTTTTTTAAAGATACAGGATCTTGCTATAATACCCAGGCTGGCCTCAAATTCCTGGCCTTAAAATGTCCTCCCACTTTGACTGTCTAAAGCACTGGGATTATAGGCATGAGCCACCATATGTGGCCTCTATTGCATTAATAATTTCTTCAAATCTATTTTCTGGTTCTTAAATTTTCTTTACAGTTGTATCTATATGTGCTCTTTAACTCATAGATGCTTAAGTCCAACCGTTTTATTTTTCATATTTCTTTCATTCTTTTTTTAAACCTACTTGGTCTTGTTCCTGGCTCATATTTTAATTATCTCTTATTTCTTTAAATATTTAAATATACTTTTTGATATTTTGTATCTGATAAATTCCTGTTGATCCTACTTATGCTGGCTTATTTTCTTCAGTGTTTTATATTCTATAATTATGGATTTTTGAGCTAATATTTCAATTTATAGTATTCATCCTCCAGAGAATATTTGCATTTGCTTCTGACAGGTCCCCTGAAGGCTATTAACCTAGGATCACTTTGATTTATTGAAAGGTAATGTAAATTTAAATCTCAAACCCACATGACAGCAGATCTATGGTTGCAGACTTTTTCAGCTTCCTCTTTGGTTTTGGTCTTGGTAATTTCCTCTACTTTCTCACATACTTGACTATGAATTTAAAAGGGTAACTGTCTTATTTTCCTATTATACTTAGGTATTTTTTGGCAAAGGGATTTAAAAGATATATTTTCTAAAGAATCCTAAAATTCATATGGAACCAAAAAAGAGCCCACATAGCCAAGGCAATACTAAGCAAAAAGAACAAATCTGGAGGCATCATATTTCCCAACTTCAAGCTATTCTACAAGGCTATAGTTACCAAAACAGCATGGTACTGGTATAAAAATAGGCATGTAGAGCAACTGAACAGAATAGAGAATCCAGAAATAAAGTCAAATATTTACAGCCAACTGATCATTGACAAAGCATACAAAAACATAAATTGGGGAAAGGACACCCTATCCAATAAATGGTGATGGGAAAACTGGCAAGCTACATGTAGACGAATGAGGGGTCCTCATCTCTTACCTAATACAAAAATCAACTCAAGATGGATCAGACTTAAACCTAAGACCTGAAACTAGAAAAATTCGGGAAGATAGCATTGCAAAAACTCTTCTAGACATTGGCCCAGGCAGAGTTCATGACCAACAACCCAAAGTAAATGAAACAAAAATAAAAATAAATAGATGGGACCTAATTAAACTAAAAAGCTTCTACATAGCAACAGAAATAATCAGCAGAGTAAACAGACAACCCATAGAATGGGAGAAAATATTTGCAAATTATGCATTTGACAAAAGACCAATATCCAGAATCTACAAGGAACTCAAACAAATCAGCAAGAAAAAATAAATAATCCCATCAAAAAGTAGGGAAAGGACATGAACAAACAATTCTCAAAGGAAGATATACAAACAGCCAACAAGTGTGTGAAAAACATTTCAACATCACTAATTATCAGGGAAATGCAAATTAAAATCACAATGTGATACCACCTTACTCCTACAAGAATAGTAATAATTAAAAGTCAAAAAATAAAAGATGTTGACATAGGTATGGTAAAAAGGGGACACATTCACACTGCTGGTGGGAATGTAAACTAATAGAACAATTATGGAAAACAGTATGGAGATTCCATAAAGAACCAAAAATAGAACTACCATTTGATTCAGCAATCCCACTATTGGGTATCTACCCAATGGAAAATAAGCGATTATATGAAAAAGACACATGAACATGCATGTTTATAGCAGTACAATTGCAAACATATGGAACCAACTTAAGTGTCCATCAACCAATGAGTGGATAAAGAAAATGTGGTATATATACACCATGGAATACTACTCACCCATAGAAAGGAATGAAATAATGTCTTTTGCAGCAACTTGGATGGAGCTGGAGCAATTATTCTAAGTGAGGCAACTCAGGAATGGAAAACCAAATATTATATGTTCTCATTATAAGTGCAAGTTAAGATATGAGGATGCAAAGGCATAATAATAATAATAATATAATGGACTGGGAACAGGGCAGAGAGGAAGGTTGGGGCAGGGGTGAGAGATAAAAAACTACATATTGGGTACAATGTATACTGCTTGGGTGATGATCCACCAAAATATCAGAAAGCACCACAAAAGAACTTATCCATGTAATCAAAAACCACCTGTTTCCCTAAAACTATTGAAATAAAATTCTTTTTTTCTGAAATATTTCTGGAAATGATAGATATGAAGTTCATGTTCACTGTATTAAATTTTCCACCCTTTTATAAAGGCACTGAATGTATTCTGCAACTCCTTCAGACTGAATTTCTAGGCTCCAACTTGGCAGCAGTAGCCAGGTGTGTGGCTAAGAACTTGAGGGAGGGTAAGGTCAATAGAAAGCCAACAGCCCTCTTATTTGTCAGTTAATTTTGCTTGGGAAATGTCGCTAACAATTCCCTAGAAGTACCGCCTGGGGTGTGCCCACCTGTTTTGTGTTTGGCATCCCCAGGTGAAAAGCTTTTATGTTAGCCTTGAGTTGGTAGCTGTCTTCTCCAAGTTGTCAATCTCAGTCCCAGCTGCCTATGACCTCCTCTTCTTCTCAGTGCCACAATGGAATAATGACTTGGATTTTCTTGTTCCCATAATTTCTGCCTGACTAAATGTCACCAGAAATCCTCTTTTAATTCCCTTTGATCCAACCGATTATATCACCCCCTTTTCTCTGCTACGGATAATTATGTTACTTATACCTATCACACTATGCTATTACTAGTTTCCTACATATCTGTCTCTCTTCTCGAAGTAGCAATTACTTAATGACTTGTATCCCAGTGTATTCATTTATGCTTATTTAATCCCTAGGAGGGGGTCCTTGAGATTTTTTAAATTAATGAATGAATTCATTAAGCATTAATTTATTCAATTAATGTTTACAGAGCACCAGCCCTTTACAAGATATCATGATATCCCAGGGCTAGAGCAGTAAGAAGATGCAGTGGCAGGAAATTTCCATTGAATTGAATTATCTTCCTTCTTCTTTTTATTTATTTATTTAAATTGTCATTCTAGCATATTTTTCTTCTTTTTAAAAAATTTTTCTAGTCTTCCATAGCTCCCTGTTGCAGTTATGGTACTTACCATTTTATGGGACATTTACTTGTGGAATCCCCAAGTCTCCACCGTGATTGTTCTTCCAGGACAGAGCACAATAGCTTATTTTGGCTCTCAATTATCTGGCATAAGGGTTGGTAAACTATGGCTTGTGGGCCAAATTTAGCTTGTTGCCTATTTTTATATGGCCTATGAGCTAAGAATGGTTTTCACATTCTTAAATGCTTGAAAGAAATCAAAAGAGTAACAATTAATTTATGATACATGACAATGAAAATTATATATGAAATATAAATTTCATGGGTATCACCAGCAGAGGCTGCAGAACAGCAAAAATTGCTGCCTGTTCCTTCTCCTGGAAGTTTTGTCCCAGAGGTCACGGGCCAGATGCCAATGAGAGCACTCCTGTATGAGGTGTCTGTCGGCCCCTACTGGGAGTTTTCTCTCAGTCAGGAAAAACGGGGGTCAGGGACCCACTTGAGGAGGCAGTCTGTCCCTTATCAGAGTTTAGGATAGGAGACAATTAGAGTTACATTATGTCATGAGGGTGGAGCCTTCCTGATGGGATTATTGGCCTTATAATAAGAGGAACAGATATCTCCCCACCACTCAACTTTCCCCCAATCCAAGTGTAAGTGCCAAGCAGAGACCATGAGTCTTAGTTCAGACTGCTATAACAAAGTGCCATAGACTGGGTGGTTTATGAATAATAGAAATTTATTTCTATCATTTTAGAAGGTAGAAGTCTGAGATTAGAGTGCCAGCATAGTATGGTTCTACTGAGGCCTCTTAGGTTAAAGACTGCCAATTTCTTATACCTCACATGGTGGAAAGAAGGCAAGTCTGTAATCCCAGGACTTTGGGAGGCCAAGGTAGGAGGATTGCTTGAGGCCAGGAGTTGCAGACCAGCCTGGGCAACATAGCAAGACTCTGCCCCCACAAAAATTAAAAATAAAATAAATAAAAGGGCACTAATCCCATTCATGAGAACTCCACCCTCAAGACCTAATCACCTCCAAAACACCCCACCTTCTATTTTAGGGGTTATAATTCCAACATATAAACTTTGAGGGGGCATAAACATTTACCCCATAGCACCATGTGAGAACATAGTGAGAAGATACCATCTGCAAGTCAGGAGAGTCCCAATCAGAAACCAAATCAGGTAGCACCTTGACCCTGGACTTTCCAGTTTCCAGGCCTGTGAGAATAAATTTCTATTGTTTAAGCCGGTCTATGTTTTTTGTTTTGTTTTGTTTTGTTTTGTTTTTAAAATAGTAGCCCAGAGTGACTAAGATACTGGGTAATTTTTTTCTTGGTCTTTGAAAAATGGAAGGCCACGAGTCATAGGAGGTCTTTAGAGTATCAATGTCAAAACCCCGTGGGAAAGATAAAGCTCTGTTCTCCAGTACAGAGGTGGTAATAATCTCTTTTTATGTTTGAGAGGCTGAGAGCAGAGACTGTAGGACCTTGAAGGAAGAGCACAAAAGAGAAAGAAAGGGAAAGTCATGGGGTTCAGGTTCTGTAAGACAGCAGGCTAGGCTCCTGGCTGAGGAATGTATGTGAGGACAGCTGTGAAGGAACTTTCTGGAAGTTTCTAGAACACTAGCCACATGGGGCTCAGGCAGAATTGATAGTCTTGTGAAAGGAAAATAAACCTTGGATCCCCAAAATCACTAAGCTAAAGGAAAAAGTCAAACTGGGAACTGCTTAGGGCAAACCTACCTCCCATTCTATTCAAAATCACCGCTCTGTTCACTGAGATGAATGCACATCTGATTGCCTCCCATTTGTCTCCCATCTACCTGTGATGTGGAAACCCCCTCCCGCGTCGAACTGTCCCACCTTTCTGGACCAAACCAATGTTCATATTACATATGTTAGTTGATATCTCATGTTTCCCTAAAATACAAAACCAAGCTGTGCTCTGACCACCTTGGGCACACGTTGTCAGGACCTCCTGAGGCTGTGTCACAGGCCCATGTCCTCAACCTTGGCAAAATAAAATTTCTAAAATAACTGAGACCTGTCTCAGATATTTAGGGTTCACATTTCGATAATCATGAAGGGATTCTGAGTGCAGATGCCCCTGAGCTTTGACAAATCTATCTGGAGATTTGGTATCAGCATGAGCTAACTTTATGGCTCAAACCAATAGGATGATTTGCTGAGGTCTGGGAGCATCCCCTCCAGAGAATCCCTGATCTCCCCAAATGTAGTTGAGCTCTAACGTTAATTTTGCTATACAACTTCCTTTTTCTTTAGAGTTTTACTTGTTTCCAACAAGGAAGGCAAGATTTCTTGCTT
This sequence comes from Colobus angolensis palliatus, assembly GCF_000951035.1. Taxonomy (NCBI): domain Eukaryota; kingdom Metazoa; phylum Chordata; class Mammalia; order Primates; family Cercopithecidae; genus Colobus; species Colobus angolensis. The sequence goes on from NW_012114555.1 coordinate 8,400,719, forward strand.
CCATGATGATGGAAGGAAGGTAACTCCTTTATGGAGTTTCAGCTCGCTCCCAACAGAGGAGAGGACTTTGAGTATTTTTTTTTCTGTTTCTAGGATGGTAGAGAATAGTTTTTAGACAGACCCATTTGAAGGTAAGTTAACAACCAGCTGGTCTTAATTTCTCCTTACCATAAGAGCACTCAATGATAATATTGTTGGAGTTTTTCTTGTTGCTTGTTCTGTTCTTTGTCCCACCTGATTTGACCAACTCTATGTGACTTGGTCAAATCTGAGTGAGAATTCCAAATTATGGGTAACAAAGTCTCTCTAATTTGGATAAAGTTCCTCATAGCTGCAAAAGGGGAAAAAACAAACAAAAAAACACATGTGCCTGGTTTCTGTGTTTGCTTCCTGTCTAAAAATAAATAAATAAATAAATGTTCTTTCATTTGCTTTTTTTCCACCTCATGCTTCATTCCCCCTTTGCCATCTGTAGTACCAAAAAATCTAGAGAAAGCTTCAAATGACTTGAACCCCTTTAAAGAGCTCAGAACAAAGGTGCCACTCGCCCCTCTGGGGTTGTTCTATTTTCTTTGTTGAGTTTCAAGAGCCACAGGCAGCTCTGTTTTCCTCTATTGCATGACTGGACCCCTTTGGCTTCAAGGGTACCAGAGATGACCTTGTACTGTGACAGGATTTGACCTTGGTGTGTATAATGGCAGACAAGTGCTACAAAGTTAGGGGTGGCCGAGCACAGTTTATAGGAAGTGGTCTTGGCTGTTGTTTATTTTCTCCTAGGAAGTTGTTGTTTAAGGATCCTAATTCTAGTTCAGAGATTCATTCTAAAGGATCCTCTCTGTTGCCTTTTCTCCCAAAATTAATCTTGATTCAGCTTGTCTGTGTGCATTTGCTTGAGGAACTGAACTGTTTTTTCATAGGTAAATGAGAGGTTGAGCTTTCTCGGCTCCAAAGAAAAGGGGCATTTTCCTCCTCCCAGACAAAAGGCACCCCTCGGTGACTTAGGACCTGGTGGGAGTGTCTGAGGGTTTGACTTCCAATAACGTGCAGTGGCCCTACAGGAAAATCCTGAAAATTAAAAAAATGGCTCATCCAGGAAATGCATATAAAGGCTGATCACTCAGCATTTTGATCCCTCTCAGAGGTTATAGACCTTTGGAGAGAGAAACTGAGACGTGTAAGCGAGTGAAAACAACTCAGTGTTGACATGCTGAGGAATCCTGCCCCAAAGCAGCACATATCAGTCCACCACACTTAAACCCTAGGCCACAGCTCAGTTCCTCCTTAAAAAAAAAAAAAAATGTGGGAAACAACCTAAGAATGAGGGGAAAAAAAAAAGGAGAATGACCGTCTTTCAAGAACTCTGTAAGTTCTATGGCACCTCTACTTGCCAGAGTTTAATGTATTTATTTATTTATTTTTGAGATGGAGTCTCACTCTGTCGCCCAGGCTGGAGTGCAGTGGCGCGATCTCGACTCACTGCAAGCTCCGCCTCCCGGGTTTACGCCATTCTCCTGCCTCAGCCTCCCGAGTAGCTGGGACTACAGGCGCCCGCCATCTCGCCCGGCTAGTTTTTTGTATTTTTTAGTAGAGACAGGGTTTCACCATGTAGACTAGTATGGTCTCGATATCCTGACCTCGTGATCCACTCGTCTCAGCCTCCCAAAGTGCTGGGATTACAGGCTTGAGCCACCGCACCCGGCCACCAGAATTTAATGTAAAATGGAAGCAATATGGTCTTTGTGGACATTTACATTAAGGAAAAAGAGCCTTAAGGTTGACCTGAAGACTGTAGAGTTCCTAAGTTCCCTTTTTCTCTAGTTTCTTTTCTGCCTGCTTCATATCTGTTGTTATTTGTCTACTAAGATAGAAACCACTGTTTGGATCTAGCAGGGTCATGTTTTGCAAGCCAGTGAATTTATATTTATCTCATGCCTAAAGTTCTGAAGTAAAAGCTATAGGATCTTTCTCTGTGTGCGTGTGTGTGTTTGTGTGTGTGTGTGCGTGTGTGTGTGTGTGTGTGTATTTCAAAGGACTTTATAATTTCTATACTTTTATGTTTAATTAGCAATTAAATTCATTTTAATTTCCCTCCAGCACAACAGACTTTTTCTTTCTGTACCTTATGATGTAAATTTTGCTCTTTAATTTTCACCTGAGTTGTTTCCTTTAATATGCAAGTTTAGGCTATTTAGCTGACAAATGCCTAGGGTTAATGAAGCAAGTTATCAAGAATTTGGAAGTCTAAGGAAAAACAAGAAAGAATTTGGAAGTCTAAGGAAAAGCAAGAGTCTTTCTGAATCCATAAGATGTACTTCTATCAACATACCTAATATATCTATGTATTTATATGTTATGTACACAATGTTTCACTACTAAAAATACATGAAAGAGCTCTAATTCATTGGCTTAAGAAAATAAAAGTGCTTGAATCAAATACATCAGGGAAAAAGAAAAGACTAGTCAAATGCTTTTTCAAGGTTATATAACAAGTAAAATATTTAATAAATAAGCTAGCTTTAAATTATTGGTAAAGTAATATTAGAAATGTCTTAAGAATTGCCAGCATACATTTTTGTTTGCATTTATTGATCAAGCAATTTCATATTTATTCCTGCCAAATACTACAAGGTGTCAAAATTTGGTGTGTTATAAAACTATAAACCCAGTCCAAAACAGAATAATCCTTGCTTTTGTAATTTTAAATACATAAGACATTAATATGGTTTAATAAAAATAGCTACATCTTGAATTTAGTAAGATTACCATAATTTCTAATCTTACGGATTTAGGCAGTCTAGTCCACAGGGAAATAAGTTTTGTTTTGGGAAAGAACTGTTATCATTTTTGTTTCAAATCTAAACTATAAACTAAGTTTCTCTCTACCTGATTTCTCCAAAATTTGGAAACTATTTGTGAGTATTCTTAACTTATGGCAATACAGTTATTAAGAATAAGAATCTGTTAACAATAAGAATCTGTTTTCATTTGTAACAGTACACAATTGGACAAGCTGGTTATTTCCAAGGCTTTGACTGGAATGGTGTGCTTTCCTTTAAGGAATCAAACTTGACTTATGGAACCAATAAAAGCCACTTTGGGAAAACTGGCCTCATACCTTGTCTACACAGTCCCAGTACAGGGTTCCTGACCTGTGATAAGTAAAGAATGTAACTTTCAGACAGGCCCAGGAGCCCCAAGTTTATCTTGGCACCTCAAGATAAGAGGAATTCACCTGACTCAGAGGTATTTGATGGTACAAACCCATGGCTCAGCTCAGCTTTTAAAAAGTCTTATCTGAGATTCCTTCTATGGAACAAAGTTCCATCAAAGCCAATTTAAAAGCCTGTATAATAAAAATAATTATTCTTGCTACACTGTAGACAAATAATTAAACCAAGTATAATAAAGCAAATTAGTCCCACTGTTACTGGGGAGTCCTTGCTCCCAGAGCTCTCAAGATGGCGACGGGCCACTTCCAAGATGGTGGCAAACCTCATGTTCTCTGACCCAGGGTTCTTGGCTTCACAGATTCCAAGGAATGGAATCTTGGGCCATGCGGTGAGTGTTATCACTCTATTAGAAGCCGTGGGTCATGGGAGAGAACCGTGGAACCCAGTGACTAGTGTTCAGCTCAATTAGAATGAACCCAGACACTTAGCCGTGCAGGAACAACAGCAAGCCTTTAGCCCGCTCAGGAGTGGCAGTGGGCGCCTCACTGGATCAGGAGCACCGTGGATACCCTATGGGATCTGGAGAGATGGAAGTCAGTGGCGGGTCTGTGATGGCAGCAAACAGCAGTGGTGGACAGCGAGCAAAAGCTCAGCTCCAGCCGTAACAAAACACAAACCAGAAGAGTGCAGTTGCAAGATCTGAGTGAAACAGAGTGAAAACAGAGCTCCCGTATAAGGGGAGGAGACCCAAAGGGGGTTGCCATTGCTGGCCTGAATGCCTGGCCTGAACCTCCTGTGTTTATCTAATTAGCAGTTTAATGAGCTCTCTGATTGGTCAGGTGTGGGCTAAGTTGCAAGCCCCATGTTTAAAGGTGTATGCAGTCCCCTTCCCAGCTGGGCTTAGGGATTCTTAGTTGGCCTAGGAAATTCCAGCTAGTCCTGTCTCTCAGTCCCCCCTCTCAACAGGAAAACCCAAGTGCTGTTGGGGAGGTTGGTCAATGATCACTCTAACTGCTTCCTGCTGAACTGGGGTGTAGTAGGGGTTATGCAGTTGAGATTTCCTCAGGAGGGGTGCCTTTGATGTCATTAACATCAGAGCATGGGCTAGCAGGCCAGTCTAGGGGTCCATGGTAGATCTTATTCATGGACTGCATCTGGGGCTCCATTTGAAGAACCATTTGTAGTTTTACAGCTTTGATTCTGGAAGAGACAGACTTAACAAGGAGATTAAAGATACAGGGATTGAAATGTATGGCCTGCAGTGCAGGGGATTATTTCTTTGGAACACTTTATAGGCCCCAACTATCTGCTTGATAATTTCAAAAAGTCCTGGTCCAGTAAATAATAATTTGGCCATCTGATGGGTGCTATCAATGCCTAAGTGAAAGGTCTGGTGAAAGGTTTTAAGTAATTTCCGTTGGTTAGCTGCAGGCAAAAGTATTTTCCCTTCTTTGGTGGCTAGCCATCCTGAGGGGAGAAAATTATGTCTTCCCTATTCTATTTCTCCTGCTGAGTACGGGGGCTTGGTTTCCCAGAGGGGATTACCTCATACTAGGGGTCCTTCTATAAGCATTTCTAATGGAGGGTCCTGCCTTGAGGCTCTTTTGGCTTCAATATTTGCTTGGCAGTTCCCTTCTATTTTCCTTTCCTTTCTGATGACCCTGGCAGTGTAAGACTGCCAACTCTTTAGTTTTTTGTACAGTCAATAATTTCCTAATGGCTTCCTGATCTTTGATAGGTGTTCCCTCGGAAGTTAGAAATTCCCTTTCTCTCCATATTGCTGCATGGGCATGGAGGACTAGGTAAGCATACTTAGAGTCTATATACATATTTACCCTTTTTCCTTCTCCTAATTCTAGTGCCCAAGTGAGGGTTATTAGTTCTGCCAGCTGAGCACTAGTTCCTGGAGTGAGGGGATTACTTTCAAGTATTCCATTATGACTGACCACTTCATACCCCACTTTTGGAAGTCCTTTTTCTACAAAGGAACTTCCATCAGTGTACAAGTTGAGGTTGGGATTAGTCAAGGGAACCTCTAAAAGGTCCCCTCAAGTGGCGTAGGTTTGAGCAATTACTTGTTGACAGTTATGTTCTATCTTTTCTTCATTGGCTGGAAGAAATGTGGCTGGTTAAGAGCTGTACAAGTGTGCAGTCACAGCACTGGCCCTTGAAGTAACAGAGCCTGATATTTCAGTAAACAGTTGTCTGACAGCCACAAGTCTCCTTTAGCAGTGAGTGTGCCATTCACCTCATGAGATGTCTACACAGTAAGATCTCTTCCCTGTATTATTTTAACTGCTTTAGATACTAAGACTGCTACTGCCACCACTACCCATAAACAATGAGGCCAACCCTTTGCCACTATATCAGTTTCCTTACTCAGGTATGCCATGGGTTGCAAGCTCATCCCTCGGACCTGTGTAAGGACTCCTAGAGCTATTCCTGTTTTTTTTCTGTGACATATAAAGAAAAGTCTTGCCCTCTTGGCAAGCTTAACACTGGGGTTTGGGTTAGGGCCTCCTTTAGAGCCTGGAGAGCCTCTTCTGCTTCAGGTGTCTATCTTACTAAATGGGTATTGGCTTTCTGAGTTTCCTTAATTAGTATATATAATGGTCTGGCTATTTCACTGTACCTGGGAATCCATGTTTGGCAGAAACCTGTTATGCCAAGGAACCCTCTTAGTTGCTTTAGAGTTTTGGGATGGGAATAAGCCAGTATAGGCTGGATACATTCCTCACTGAAGACCCTGGTGCCTTTGGGTAATTGTATTCCTAAGGATTTAACCTGCTGTGAGCAGAGCTGAGCCTTTGGTTTGGAAACCTTGTAGCCACAGGTAGCAAGGAAATTTAAGAGTGCTTGGGTGGCTTGATGGCACAAGGTTTCTGAATGGGCGGCTAAAAGTAAATCATCCATGTACCGAATGACAAGAGTGTCCAGGTATGAGAATTGGCTCAAGTCTTGGGCTAATGTCTGGCCAAATAAATGGGGGCTATATCCCTGAACCGTTGGGGTAAAATAGTCCAGGTGAGTTGAGATGTTGGGTTTGAAGGATCTTCAAAGGCAAACAAGAATTGAGTCAGAATGTACAGGGATGCAGAAAAAGCCATCTTTAAGGTCCAGTACTGTAAACCACTCTGCTTCCTCTGGTATTTGGGAAAGCAGAGTGTAAGGGCTAGGCACAGCTGGGTATAGAGGAACAACAGCCTCATTCATAATCCTGAGATCTTGCACCAACCTCCACTGTCCATTGGGTTTCTGTACTCCTAATATTGGAGTATTGCAGGGACTATTGCATGGTTTTACTAGACCTTGGGCTTTTAGCTCCTTAACAATCCTTTGGAGTCCTTGTTGGGCCTCGGGTCTGAGCGGGTACTGCCTTTGGTAGGGAAAGGAGGCGGAATCCTTTAGTTTAATTTGAACAGGATGGGCATTTTTTGCTCGTCCATATTATCCTTCTGTTGCCCAGACTTCAGGATTAATTCTTTCTCCAAGCAGGGGACAACAAATGGGTGTTCCTTCTCCTATGGTCAGGTGTATAATGGCCCCTGCTTCTGTTAGAATGTCTCTCCCTAACAAGGGAGTGGGGCTTTCAGGCATAATTAGAAAAGCATGTGAAAAGAGTAAAGTTCCCCAGTCACAACTTAGCGGCTGGGAGAAGTATCTAGTGACTGGCTGTCCTAGCACCCCTTGGTTAGTGACAGACCTGGAGGACAGTTGTCCAGGACAGGAGAGTAAGGCTGAAAAGGCTGCACCAGTGTCCAGGAGACAGTTAACCTCCTGGCCCTCAATAGTCAAACATACCCGGGGCTCTGTGAAGGTGATGGCATGGGCTGGCGCTTGCCCCAGGCACCCTCAGTCCTGCTGCTGGATCATCTGGTTAGCGGCTTCTGACTCAGAGGACCTTCATCCCCTGGGGCATGGACGAAGGGGCGGCTTATTTCTACTTGGACAATCTTTTTTAAAGTGTCCTTGTAGACCACACTGGAAGCAAGCCCTATTAGGCATTTGATTTGCCCAGCTTTGCCCTTTTCCAGAGCCTCCAAAGTCCGCTTGCCCGAGGGCCATGACTCAAGCAGTGGCCTTTTTTTATCCCATTTGTCCCGTTCTGCCTGCTCCTCCTGATTTCTATTATAAAAAAACCGTGGTTACCAAGTTCAATAGGGTTCCTAAGTTTTGCTCTGGGCCTAAGGCAGACTTTTGAAGTTTTTTCCTAATGTCTGCAGCTGACTGAGTGATAAACTTATCCTTCAAGATGAGTTGGCCTTCAATAGAGTCAGGTGACAGAGAGGTATGCTTCCTCAATGCCTCACTTAGTCTCTCCAGAAAGGCAGTAGGATTTTCTTCCTTTCCCTGTGTTATAGTGGACATCATTGAATAATTCATAGGCTTCTTCCCAGTATTCCTTAGCCCTTCTAGCATGCAAGTTAGCACATGTCTGCAGCACCAATCTCCATGTTCTGATTCTGTGTCCCAGTGAGGGTCTACACTGGGAACTGCCTGCTGGCCTGTGGGAAATCGTTCTCTTTCCTCTGTTGTCATCCTATCATTGACCTGAGATACCAGAGATCGCTAAACTCTCGGGCTGCAGTTATGTCAGCACTTCTCTCATTTGGGGTTAGTGTCTGATTTAGCAGTAACGTTATATCTCTGTTAGATCAAAGGATTATCCTAATCGTTGTAAAACATCAATATAGCCATCAGGGTTATCTGAGAATTTACCTAGGTCTATTTTAATTTGATTTAAGTCTGAGAGAGAAAAAGGTATATGCACTCCGGCTGGATCAAATTCTCCTCCCACTGCTTGGAGGGGACATAATCGGGGAATATCGGCACTCTTTGGTTCATTGTTTACCGCTCTATCACTTTTTGGACCGTTTGGGTTGAAGGGAAGTCCTTATTAGTTGGGGAAGGAGTCAGGGGGGCGCTGGGGTAGGGAGGTAGACTCTGAGGGCTTCCTGTAGGGCATAAATCACACTTTTTACATAATTGCGAGTTGTCTCTTAATGAAAAGAAAGTTTGTACATATGGCACTTCACTCCATTTGCCTTTTTTTCTACAGAAGAGGTCTAGCTGTAAGATGGTGTTATAATTGATACTTCCCTCAGCAGGCCGGATTTCTCCCCCTTAAAGAGGATATCATGGCCAGGCAGTACTGCAGAAGAATATAAGTAGTTTCTTTCTTAGCGTCTGAGGGTCAAATTGGTCCCAGTTCTCCAGAATACATTTTAGGGGCGTTTTTGCCAGCACCCCTAGTCATTTTCCGATGAGCATTAGTCCTACAGCGTCCTCTATGGTCCTAATGCTTATTCTTTTCCAGGGTGCATAACCACCTGTGGACCTCTACTTATCGGATTAGTTACGCTCACCGATGTAGCCGTTCTGCACCTGTTTTCCCGCCTCTCTTGATCACAAAGAAAGGGGTCTGGGCTGCTGGATTCTAGTGTTCCTTTACCAGTGTGCCCAATATTGCCTGTGAGTTCAGGGGTGAGTCCTAGGGCTGGACTGGGTTCCTGAGTATTTCATAACAACCCAGCTGCCCCATCAAGATGCATTTCTATAAACAATAGTTCTTATGCAAATTCATTTCAGAGAGGGTGTAGCTAACCTTTTCAGTCAGGATTGAGATAGTCTTTTGATTCTGTAAGTACTTTAAGGCTTGGCTGAGTGCAAACAGCTCCCACATTTGAGAAGACCAATTATGAGGCAACTTTTCAAACTCTGCTTCCACAAGATTCTCAGTATCAATTACTGAATACTCATTGGGTTTTTTTTCTCAGTCACCTGGGAGGAACTGTCTATTGTCCTGTCCTGAAGGGAGTTCCTCCTAGGTCTGGTCGGACCTTTGTATGGTAATTAAGATTTAAATCCCCTGTTAGGAAATCTGCTGGGTTAGGGATTTTTTGATAGGAAAGCTCTGGGTTGTCAGTGGCCTCAATGTTCTCAGACTAAGCCCTTGTTTACACTGACAACAAGGTAGTATTGGAGTGTTACAGGTCACGAAGAACTTCAATAATTAATTACAGGTTTTAAATTTACCCTGGCTTTTAAAGGAATAGGGCACTCATTTTACTATTTTTATCTTTTTCTTTCTTTTCCTCCTTGACTCCCTCTTTGTCTCTCTCTCAGCCATTACAAACTTGGGACCCTGGCAAGGGTGGCGGGGAACGGGTCCCACATAACTGCCCATGCCGAGAGCTGTATACCTAAATTGGGAGGGACACCAGGGATAAGACTCCCTGGCTTACAGCCTAGAAGCCTAAGGATGCAGCCTAGAGCTTCTTTAGATCTTTTTGGAGATACAACTTGCTAGAGGAAATGAAAGTCTGAACCATTAGTACCTAGGAGGCAGGGATCAGAGGAAGTAGATTCAGAGGTAAGGAGAATTTTGGGGCTACACTTTCAAGAAAATCGTGGTCAGGACCCAGGAGGTATGGGTCAGAAGGAAAGGTAGGGGCACACGCGTTGGCAACTGTTAGAGTAGAGACTTCTGGCTGTGCCATGATCTCAACCAGCTACTGCCGGGAGTTGCGGACAACAGCTTTCTGCCTCTAGTCGGCCCTCCGCTTCCCCAAGAAAATTGAAAGTGGAAGCTGGCTCCAGGCAGACCAACAGTCCAACCCAGAAGGGTTGGGGGTTGTTGGAAAGCCCTTCCCCAGATAGCCTCACACCTGAATCTTAAGTCCGGCAGCCATGCTAATAGTTTTTAACTAGCCGACAGGTGCCCGGTATTTTCCTCCAATTTCTAAGGAAGGATAGGACAGAATAGCAAGCAAAAGTGGTCCAATATTACTCACCGCTTTGGAAGTCCCCTCGTGGTCGCCAAAATGTTACCGGGGTGTCCCTGCTCCCAGAACTCTCAAGATGGTGGCAGGCCACTTCCAACATGGCAGCAGGCCACTTCCAAGATGGTGGCAAGCCTCGTGTTCTGACCCGGGTTCTCGGCCTCACAGATTCCAAGGAATGGAATCTTGGGCCATGTGGTGAGTGTTATCACTCTATTAGAAGCCATGAGTCACGGGAGAGAACCGTGGAACCCAGTGACCAGTGTTCAGCTCAGTTAGCACGAACCCAGGCAGTTAGCCATGCAGGAACAATGGCAAGCCTTTAGCCTGTTGGGGCGTGGCAGTGGGCGCCTCACTGGATCAGGAGCACAGCAGACCCCCTGCCGGATCTGGAGGGATGGAAGTCAGCAGCGGGTCTGCGATGGCAGCAAACAGCAGTGGTGGACGGCGAGCGAAAACTCAGCTCGAGCCGTAACAAAACACGGACCAGAAGAGTGCAGTTGCAAGATTTAATAGAGTGAAATAGAGTGAAAACAGAGCTCCCACATAAGGAGAGGGAACCCAGAGGGTTGCCATTGCTGGTTTGAATGCCGAATGCCTGCGTTTATATCCTGATCCTTGTCCCTCCTGCTGTGCCCTCAGGCAATAGATGATTGGCTATTTCTTTACCTCCTGTGTTTGCCTAATTAGCAGCTTAGTGAGCTCTCTGATTGGTCGGGTGTGGGCTAAGTTGCAAGCCCCGTGTTTAAAGGTGGATTCGGTCACCTTCCCAGCTAGGCTTAGGGATTCTTAGTCGGCCTAGGAAATTCCAGCTAGTCCTGTCTCTCACCACCATGATTTGTCCTGAGTGAAAATGAGAAATTCTTGGAGAGAGAAAAATTATGTTTCAAAAACTATAGTACACCTGTTATTAGATTCTAGTCTTGCCTAATGTTTTTCAATTTTTATTATTTTACACAGTTGGGACCAAATTCTGATTTTTCTTGACTATAAGTCTTTAAAATCATGTTTTCAATTTTTTCCTTCTTTTTCTCTCCCCATTTTCCTAATTTAGAGTCACTGAACACTAACCTGTGCTTTCTTAAAGCTCTGTGAACTGAAGCTGGACAACTTAAACTTCAGAAGAAAATAACAGCAACCTATTTACATACATAAGCCCCTTTCATACTGCCTACTGATGTGTGGATTTCAGTGTAATGTGGCCTATATCACTTTTCCAGGATTGTTCTTCTGTTTGTTGTTTTTCTCCCTTCCTCCCCATATTTCTCTTCATAGGACACAAGACAGCCTGCTAAAAATGAGCTTTCCTAATAACTTGGGACCTACCTGTCTAGGAGTACACCATCCCAGCCATGAGAAGTCAGACAAAACCTGAGACCAGAGACTCATTTTCTTCTAAAATGTTTTCTCCAAAATATTTTTAAAAAGAAAAGTGGGGGAGGGGGGCGGGGAATATGAAAGGGCAATAAATCTTGGGGCCCCCAAATCACCAAGCTAAAGGGAAAAGTCTTGCTAGGAACTGTTAAAGGCAAACCTGTGTCCCATTCCATTCAAAGTCACCCCTCTGTGCATTGAGATAAATGCATATCTGATTGTCTCCTTTGCAGAGGCTAATCAGAAACTCAAAATAAAGCAATCATTTGTCTCTTATCTACCTATGACCTGGAAGCCCCCTCCCCTCTTTGAGTTGTCCTGCCTTTCTGGGCTAAACCAGTGTTCATATTATGTATGTTGATTGATGTCGTTTCCCTAAAATGTATAAAACCCAGCTGTTCTCTGACCACCTTGGGCACGTATCATCAGGACCTCCTGATGCTGTGTCACAGGGGTGTGTCCTCAACTTTGGCAAAATCAACTTTCCAAAATAACTAAGACCTGTCTCAGATATTCAGGGCTCACAGTCTCATCCAAGGAGGGTGCCACCTGGCCATCACACTTTATTTGAGAAATGTTACCATTAAGTCCCCAAATTCCCTGCAAGGCATACGTTTGCTGCTTTCTGAATCTCAGAGGGACAGCTCATTTCTTCACTGCAGTCTCCTGTTCTCCATGTCACTCAGAGACAGGTGGATTCCAGGTGTGTTCCCTAGGACAGTGATGCTGCGTGCATGAGGTTTATGAGGGAGTGCTCTGAAGGTCACCCCCTGTGGATGGAAAGAAAGGAAGTAGGCTTGGGCAGAGGGAAAAGTTGCGCTGTGATGCTGTGTTAAAGAAGGTTTCAGCTGATCCCACGAGGACCTGTGAACTGGGACGGCCCTTCATTAATATCCCAAATAGGGGAGAGGGGTCAGATCTTTATATCTGTGCATCAGACTGCCCTAGGAAAGTTGTGTGATGTTGGGCAAGATGTTTACCTGCAGCCAGGTGATTCCAAAGTTGGCCAAGAGCTGAGGACTGTCCACTGGGAGAGGCCACAGAAGCTGGCAGGATAAGTCCTTTGGTGCCGATGTTTTTCTGGCAGATATATCACAGTGTCCATAGGAGACTGACTAGGGCATGCTAGTGTCTCCTAAGAAATGGGGTGGATACACACTTGTATTACATTGGAATGTAAAAGAAGTAAGACCTAAGCTGGGGTGAGAAAAGGAACCTGGAAAGGTAACTCCCCCGATGTTCTCAGGCCAAAGATGTTTTTCCCATTATGGACCTACTGGTCCGGTCCCATACTGAAACTGGTTTTCTGTGTACTGAGATTCTGCTTTTAAAAGGAATAGAATTCAAGTGAAGGAGATGAGAGTACTACGCAAAGCTGTAAGGATTACCCTTTTAGATTTGGAAATCAGTCAGTTCTTTGAGTAACTTAATTTTCCCTTTATTCCTACATTATTCCATATTCCTATGTGTGTGTGTGTGTGTCTGTGCATGTGTGTGCATGTGTGTACATCAGGGTCCAGAGGAGCAGCCCTAGGTTTGACTCAGTTGCACTGCCTGGGTCTCTTGCCTCCTGGGTGTGCTCAGTTGGGAAAGAGCAGGATGTGAATTGCTATACTGCACTTCTTCATTCTCAGACCGTCTTTTCTATTGGTACAATTGTGTGTCAGTTTTCTAAAATATGGAAGCATTTACAAGAAAAGGGAAAAAAGGAAAACAAGTTTAAATGAGGAAACAGAGATACAATGATTGCTACTTCATTTACTGAACGGTTAGACCAGCAGGTGCTTTTTTGCCAAATGATAAGTGATTTATTTCCCAAACAGGGTATTGTGCGTGTCACTCAGAAATGTGTTCCTGCTCATTCAGAGCTCCGAAAAGGAGTTGACAAACATCAGAAGAGAATTGTGGCTAACACAGAAATAATAGGAAGAAAAAATCAATGTAGAGATGTAATTGAAAGTAAGATGTAATTGAAAGTGGTGGAGGTAATTGAATGGTAATATTGTGAGCAGAGACCAAGCAGGATCAAGCAAGTGCAAAATTAGGCAATTCAAAGATGTTCATCTTTCTCCTTTCTGAGATAACACAGGCCTCTGAGATTATGGTTAAGGGACATTATCAAACACGCTCATTCAAATAGAAATTCCTCTATAGTTTTTTTTTTTAACTTTGTCTCTTTTTTCCTTACAAAGAATATCCTGTGAGCTGGATTGAGTCCAAGGATGTGACTTTGCAGCTGATATAACTGGACAAGGGCATGTTTGGTCCTGTCCTTGTGACTATCTTGGCAACGGAATTCAATTGCTCCAGGTCAGCCCACTCAGTCAAGGCATATCTGACCGAACAATGACCAAAAATACTGAAGCAACCATGTACATTCCATCCCTTCACTTTCATTTTTTTGGAAGCAAATTCCAGTAAAAAGCACTATTTATTTTCCTTTACCAAGTGGGAAGTATTTAAAAAATGCATTTTTATTGGGAAAGTGAGTGCTATTCATGGGCATTTTTTAAAACCAAAATAACTCTCCTTGAGAAATACTCCTCCAGCATTATCTCACGGGGCTGTTGATAGAGTTTGCCTTTCAATTCCAGTGAAATCAATACTGCATTATAGTTGGAGTCAGGAGACCTGGATTGTGTGACCTTGGGCAAGTCACTTAATCTCTCTGCCACCATCTATGTGAAAAAAACAATAGAAAATAATTCTAGCCACTTCAAGAAGGGAGAGTAAGATTAATGATAGCAGATTTTCTAGACAATGGTCTCTGTGGCTGTTTCTCACACTCCCTGTGTTCTTGTGTGTGCTTTTTAATTTTTGATTCTCTTTTGAATCTAAATTCAGCTGGCCACTTATTGACACAATGACAAAGCTAATTCCCAGTGCTGATGGCGATTCCTCTGCTCAGCTGAATTTTATAGCTCTAGACAAAGCCCTTGAAATGCTGTATCCCGTTTGTGAGGGGAGGAGGAGGAGGAGAACTCTATTTGGTGAAGAATTCTTGCATATACATTGCTCTCTTCACTCTGGGTGATTTTGTGACTTCTTACTCTCAGGCATCCTGTTTCCTCAATCTCACAATATCTGGCTTCTGCTTTTTACATCCACTGATCAACAAGCTCATGTAAGGGATGACTTAGGTTGGTCTTGCTCTTCCAGCTTGGATCTCCTGATGATCCCCTCAAGTGTTTGCCCCACTCCTTCACAAGCTGTTACTAGAGGTGATAAACCAATACTTATTGATTCACTGAATGACAACCCGGTTACCTCATCAACTTTTCCAGCTGCCATCCTCTCTTTTTCTTTTGTTATCAGACTTATTAAGAGAACAGTCTATTATTCCTTACCCACTACTAGCCAGTAACTACCTCATTGCTTTATTAAAACTTCCTCTTTCTTTCTCTCTATTCTTGGACTACTTCATTCCAGACATGTATCATCTAAAGTGGGGTTAGTTTTCTGGTTAAGTTCAGTCTGTTGTGTTTCTAACTTAGCTTACCCATTTTCTTAGCTTCAACTACCACCTGTATGTGGATGAATCTCATATCTACAAGGTGGCCATTCAATATCCCTCCCTAGCATTTGTTAATCTAAGAGCATGTACCGAAGGCCGATTTGAGAAGACCACTTTGTGAGGAATCTGGAATACCAAACTAAAGAGTTTGGATTGTATCCTACAGTGGGAGTTAGAGATATATTTTCAAATAATCTAGAGGAATACATTGTTTTCATTCAACAGAGCAGAGGGTGGGTTGGAGGGCAGAAGGTTGGGGTTTCCCAGCCCAGTGCAGTCACCATGATGTAACTAAAACTCAGGTTTTAATTTACACCTAATGCACAGGCATTTTCTGCTATGTTTCCAGTTGACTCATTTCCCAAGTCTCTGATCTTGGTATAAATAGGGCAGGAAAAATGCACATGAGATTCAAAGCATGAATTGGCCAGTGGTTGCTTTTTTTTTCAATCCAGCTTTATCAGCCGTCAGCTCATGAATATTCACTACTATTCTTAATTTTCAATGCTACTTCAAGTATATTTTCTATATCCTCAGAGATATTTCATTTGGAAGTTTACAGGAGCTACATTAGGCACAGCCAAATAGCTGCTGTTTTAAAATAGAAATCCCTTCTTGTTGATGTTTTGAGACCTCACTGCAAACAGATGCTCAGAAGAAAAATATGGGCTATATGGTGAATTAAGATATCCTGAAAATGGTCACTGTTGTGTTAAAAGCAATTATATACCTCATGCCAGGCACACTAAATTCTTTTGTTTCCTTGACCACATGAGTTGTTTTCCTCCTCTGGCCTAGACATGGCTGCTCTCTCGGCAGGAACTCCCATCCCTATTCCCATACAAGCTTCCATCTGCCTGCATCCTAGACTCTGTTTGGTCCTTCATGACTCGGTTTAAATGTCACTTCCTCACAGAGGCATTCCCGAACCTCCTTATACTTGTTTGATTGGATTCTTCTGTCATTCTTTCTTCTAATATCACATAACTTCCTTCAGATGCTTATCACAATCTGGAATTATGTATTAGTGTGACCATTTATATAATCTCTATTACCTACTTCAACTTCAACCCCAGCTGCATAGAGTGTAAGCTCTAAAATGGCTGAAGTGATGTCTGTTTCATGTGAAACTGTGTATCAAAAATTTACTGTAGCTTCTTGCACATGATAGGAGGCAGGAAATATAGATGTGTTGTTAGCTGATTTCTGAAAACACAGGAATAAAAATGAAGATAACATGTATTTTATATAACTTTATATACTTAATGTAAAACTTTGTATGAAGCTTCCTATCCTTGTATAGCTTCCTGTCTTATGAGCGCTATTTTTGAAATAATGGTCACTCCATGAGGTAGATGACACCATAAAGCTTGAGGTCTTTAAGGACTGAATCAATTTCAACAGTTTTTTGATCATTTCTCCAGAAAGAATTGCTGCTGACAAAGCAAATCACCCAAAAAAAGAAAACTCTCAGTTTTAAAATAGGGGTTCATCTATATTGCTTAGAAATAATTTCAGAAAATCTGTAGTGAAAACAAATTCAAAGATGATTGAGATGGTTATTATTCAATGAACACATCTTAAATCAAACACATGTCAGAACCCCATGGCATTTCCTGATGGTGCCTCATTCATGTGAGAATTTAAATTAAACACATTAGAGATGTTTAGCTACTTTATCATTTCAGATTACAATGCACATTATTCCATGTAGTAGCTTTGATTCTAAAATGCATGATTTTTTTTTTTTGTTTTAATGCATAGAGTTCTGTTGGATATGCTCTAGAATAGTTTCCTATTTAAAGTAATCCTATTGGCAAGACCTTCTAAGTAAGGAACCTTTTATAACATTAATAATTACCCTAAATTTATCTTGTTAGTAATTATTTGGCTATTGGATTTTTTTAAAGGGTGCATGTACAGGAAGTAGTCACATCTCAAGGCAAACAATCCCCTAAGAAACTTACTAAGCTCATATCCCAGACAGCCATCATTTTATTTTTTGTCTTAATAAGCCGGAAGGAGAAAGAACACAGTCTGGAAGCTATGAAGGTTTCACTTTTGTTTTCCTTAAAAAATGAAACATCAAATGTAAAGTCTCTAGTCTGGATTACTTAAACCTACATAATCAAGAAGGAAAAATTATTGGGCTGTGGAATAAGGCTCCAAAGCTTGAAAGTCCCCAAGTAGAGGTAGTAGTTACTAAGCTGTTGCCTTAATTACAGACAATGTGGTCTGGAATACCTGACTGAGGTGGGATCCAGCTCCTCTGTTTATGAGCCCTGTATGCATGCGTAAAGCAGGAAGCACAATAATCTCATGGTTTTACATAGATGAATGAGATATTTCATAGAAAACCCTGAGCATAGTACCTGGCATATAAGTAGCATTAAAAAAACAGTGGCTGTATGGATAATACATGTCTATAAACAAATCTAAATCATGTCATCTTCACAGATGTTTCTTCATTTAATGAATGATTTAAACCCCTTGGAACAAAGAAGCAATCAATGGGACTACATAATTTAGAGTAGCTATATAATTGTTTCTATAATTAAAATTTAGACATTTTAAACAAGAATGAATACGTGCTTAGATGTCTGTGTCTGTGAGAGAGACCGAGTGTGTGTGTATGTGCATGTGTGTATGCATGGTTGTTTTTTTTTGTTTGTTTACAGGGAAACAAAGGCATCTTATCATGGTTGATGAGGATTATTCCTCCCAGACAGTGTTGTTTCTCTGTCCTGGATAGTACACCTTGATGTTACCAACACTGGTCTAACAGTGGCTTTTACTGTTTTCTCCCTGGTTCTACTGGGGAGGGAGAACCAAAGAAGAACAAAAACAAAAACATTTCATCTTCGTTAGACTTCATCTTACAATTTTTTTGAAAAAAATGAATATCTTTTTTTCAGAAAATTTTATGTTTTTATATCCATCTCTTATGTGGCCATTCCAGTATCAGTCCCCAGAAATAACAACATGTGAATCTCACACCAATTTTTGGCAACAAAAAGGCAAAGGTTTTCTTCCTTATTCTTTCTGTATCATTTTGATTAAAAATTCTTAAGGAGTGGCCTATTGTGCAATTTCTAAGAAAACCACCAAGCTGTTAATGAAGTAAATATCTGTTTAATTTACAAACATCAGCAGCGTAACTGATATTAGTCTGGAGAAAGACAAAGCACACTGAATTATACATGTACATCTAATTTTCTTTGTAAAAAAAAAAAGAAGTTTTCAGGAAGAAACATCTGCATCTTTACAGGGCACCCTGGGATTTTAATGAGGGAAGAGCACAGTCCACTATAAATCATTATCAATTCTACATTGTAATTTAGCAGCAACCATGTTAACATGGGAACATTAAGATAATAAAGGAGTTTCATTGTTTGGGGGGAAAAAAAAAATCACAGTTCTTGACATGACAGTCTTTTTATCCCCACCCCACCCCCAGAAAAGGGCAAAAAAGGTCAAGGACATATTAATTTGCAAAAGGTCTACTTTCTAGTGTTGATTGCTACACACCATTTCTTTTCTGTGAGGACATGTTGCAGAGGGGCCACTTCTTTCTGTGCAATGACCATCTCACATACAGATTTGCGTTTTCCTCTCTTGGACTTTGCATACTCTCTGCAGGTGTCCTGAATGAGGCCAGTAGGTCAGTGACATCAGTGAGCAGATGTCAAGGTCAACAAACAGACCAACACATATTTATCCCAAGATAAAACCCTATGTTAGTACTATTGCCAAAAAAAAAAAAAAAAAATCCTGATTGTTTGAAGTTTGAAAAATGTACAAAAATATCAGGATAATTATAAATTAATATATATTAAAGCATCAAGGAACAGTAAAAGGATGGCCTAAAATGTTAAGTACAATGTACTTTGATACAATAAATATTTCTCATGGAAACTGAATACTGTATAGGGCCGTTTAGAACTCATAGAAACAAAAAATCATATTATTACTAATTTATTTATCAATAATCTATTGGTTCTTTATCATCTCCTTTATCATTTATATTACAAAAAATTAATACTGGAAAATGGTAAAGACTTTTGTGTGCTGCTTCTGCTGACATGCTGACATTTAAAAGGAAGATAAAATTTATTTTATCGCTTTCATTTCCTCTTGTGAATGGAACCCAGATCCTCAGGACACTTTATATTTTGCACGAAATATTTCTCATCCATTTGTTCTATCTGTGAATTCTGGAGTTCCATGGTCTTGCCTTGCATCCTCATTCACACGCATGTGCTTGGTATGTCCTAGTGAACTTGGCTGATGTGAAGGAGGGTACACAGGTTTTATGCTCTGGGCAATTTCACAGCAGTGCACAGTAGCTCCTCTGACCCTCGTGCGTGTGCTTCTGCTTGTCTTCAGCATGTTACAAAGATGGACCCGAGTTGCAACGGTTCCCATCGCTGTTCTAATGCCTCCAGGTATATCTTTCTTCTTACTTCTCCAGCATAGGGGAAGCTTTAGTTCAAGCATTTCTTTTTTTTTTTTTTTTCCAAATGCAGAAAAAAAGTCTTTATTCTCATAATAAAAATAAGTCTGTTCTGTATTTTACAATATATTTCAAATATTTCCACTATGAAGCATTAATTAGTCCAACATGGTCAAGAAGTATACAACCTTTGCCAGAGACAGAGCTGCCGGGAGCGTGTTTAGGACGCACACCTGGTACAGCCGCACTTCACCACCTTCTCAACCTCGTCCACAAAGGAGGACCCGTCAGTGCATTCGAAAGAGTATTTCCGCCGCTTGCTTCTCAGAGGTCCACAGCACTGCCCTCCTGCACACCCACCTCTGCACTCTAATCGGGACACCTTCTTGGTTGTTTGGCAAGCAGCATAGCCCTGCTGCTTTTGGTAATAATCTCTTATCCGTTCCCCTCGACAAGAGATTTCTGGAAAAGAACGAAAAGCACAAGCATTTTACGAACAGTCACTGTAAGTCATGCAGAGTGACTGTGAATCCACAACTTAATTCAGAAGCCTTTACTTCCCCTTTGGAACCTGCTTTACATATTATTAGCTGGTGGCATGGCCTCCTACTCTTTGAAAAATACTTCTTTTTGGTCTTTATTTTCAGCAAGGTGAAAGCTATATATGTAGAGTATAAATACAATGCTATTGCAGTGACAAGAAAATTGGATTCCTAAATCTTTTCTTTCACTGTAAAAAAGGAAAAAAAAATACACATTTTCTGTTTTTGCACTGCTAACAGCTGGTTTTGTTTACCACAGGGAGCAGTTTCAGAGAGTATGCAATTTTATTTATTAGACCTGGAGTTTAGTATTATCCAATCTGTTAGTTAATACCAGTAACATTCCACTAACTTCATAAATTACCCCAGTACGAAGTACGTAGTTCAAAAAAGAGACATCTGCTAAAAGCTTCCACGGGCACGTTCTTGTCTCGTCCCTCTGACACACAAAACAAAATCCGTGCCAGCCGGAGACCAGGCGAGCTCTGATCACGCAGACAAAGGAGGAGGAGGAAGGTGAACTAAGAAGTCAGCCTGTTTCCGTTCCTCTCACCCACATGATTTGCTGTGATAAATCAGTCGATTCTAAGGTCAAAGGTCATTTTGTACTAAAACTAGGGCAGAATTATGAGGACCATCTTCTGTGTGCCAGAAGATGTATTAACAATATATATGGATGAGAACAGCCGGTAAAGGTAAGACAGGAGTAAAGTAAATGTGTTTCAGGAAAAAAGGAGTATTTCTTTTACAGCAAATCAACTTGTGAGAAGCATCTGAAGGCTGCGTACAATCTTGTGGTGGAGGTTTAAGGCCATTTCACATCTGGTGCCTTCATAATACTTGAAAATAAATCAATAGCAGCAACTGCAAGTAGTGCGAAGACCTGGTATTCTCTCCTATCACTCCCCTCTCTGTTGCTCCTGTTTTTTTTTTTTTTTTCTCCCCTTTTCTCTCTCTCTTTTCAAAGACGTGGTACCCCTCTTGCTTTGCCATGAGCGAGGTACCGGGTGGGGCTGGCTTACCTCGATCGCAGCTGCCCCCCGTGTATCCGCTGCTGCATTCACAGTACGGCTGCCCCAGGCCTGAAAGCCTGCACTTCCCATGCTTGCACTTGATCGCCTGGCAGGGGTTAAACAGATCCTCCTCTTCGTCACAGAGGACGCCTCCATGGCCCTCCAAGCACTTACAGCTGTAGGAGAATGCATTGATGGGCAAACAGGTGCCATGTACGCATCTACAGGGAGGAGGAACACAGGAGTGGGAACGCATTCAGCAGAGGAGGTAAGAATGAACGGAGGTGATGTAAGAATGGAGGATGATTGAGAAAATATGAGGGACAGAGTGCTAATGCCTAATGAACCTCCCTTCCCCGCCCTTCCCCTCCCCTCCTCACCTCTCCCCTCCCCTCCCCTGCTCTTCCCTCCCCTCCCCTCCTTCTTTCCTTCCTTCCTTCCTTGGGTTTGGCTTTGAGGCTTTCAGGTGTATGCTCAACTACCAAGCAGCAGGAACTTACTTATTTCCAAGGCAAGGGTCGTTGGTCCGTTGGTCACAGAGGGGCCCCATCCATCCTTCCTGGCACTCGCAGGTGAAGCCTGCCTGGCTGCTGGGCTGGCATGTGCCATGGGCACATACCTTCTTGTGGCATGGCTCACAGCCAGGCAAAATGCCTGTTTGCATCGGCACCTTCTGGAAGTCCTGCAGCTCACTGTTGATGTAAAGGTTCCGGATGCAGCCGTGGAAGCTGGTTCCGTTCTGCCCAGGGGCCTGGCGCAGAGATGCCACGTTGCTCTTCCCTGGCATGCCTGGGGAGGAACACCGGGTCAGAGGTCAGGCTCTCTGGGGATTTCTCAGCCATTTGCTACCCAGAAATACGGATGCTTAGGACCTCACTGCCACCCTATTATGGCAGGATATTCTGACAGGGTGGTAGAGAAGTGAAGTGGAGAAGAGATGTGTGTTTTTGTTTTGTTCTGTATTGGAAGACGCTCCAGGGAATTCTAATCCACAACTAGAATAAAATACCTAGTTCACTGGTGGTTAATCTTTAACTTTTAAAATTTGCTTCAAAGAAAACTTTATATGTACACAAATGTATAAAACCTAGAGGCAGAGCTACTGCCCTTAAAGGCAAGACTGGGGGAAGGGAATGCTCCCTCTCCGTTTGTCCTCCACCCCCTACCTCCAGGCACGCACTCCTGGAAGTCTGGAGCTCCACAAAGCTCAGTTTGTAGTGCTCTAATTCTACCCCTTATCTTAAAGACAAGGGGCTAGGGCTCAGAAAGCCCTGGCGACATGCTCAAGGTGACCCAGCGAGTTCAGGTTAGAGTTAGGCTGATGAGAAGAACCTCCTCTATCTCTGGAATCAGGGTTAGGTCCACCAGGTCTCAGGGGCTGAGAACTGGGGTTCACAGTGACCATTCTCCCCAGCTCTGCCACATTCTAAGTTGGCAACGAATCCAGCTCGCTCCTGGCAGTGTCCCTGAGCTTGGTCAACGATGTCAATGTCTAAAAACTCACTCCTGATTCTCTTCAGGACAGCACCTCATTCACATCATTTTTTCTTTCTTGCTAATTGAGAGTGAAGACTTCATAGTCCAAGAAATCAGAAATAAAAAAGAAATCCCTTCAAAAACAGAGTATCTGCAATCTTTGAATATATACATTCCACTAGCGACAGTCATCTGGTAACACTCATTTTGGCAAAACGGAAGAAACTTTCCATGGCCTGAGCCAGACCCTTAGTCCCTGGAAGGCATCCTGCAGGAGGCACCCATCCAGGGAAGCGGGGAGGGTGCTGGAGGCTTTCAGAGTGCTGGCGACACCACTACCACCTCCCCACAAGCCCCCAGTTATGCTTTAGCTGTGCCTAAACTCTGGACTCTGGACTACGGGCTGGAAGTTCTAGGCTGAGGAAGACCCAGTTTCTCACTCTTTAGAGGGTTTGTTGGTTATAAAGACCAAGAACTGTAGCACACTGTGGGTCCGAACTTATGCCACCTTCTCCTTTCCCATTCATAGGAAATGACTCACCCATTGGCATTCAAAGCAGCCACCAAGGTCAGACAGCTAGCTGTATGAAACCACTGGGTAGAGGGTAAGGATTTCTGGTTCTGTGTGCACTTGCAGCAGTTATTTCTTCTCTCTGGGGCTTAGCATTGTCATCTATATACCATGAGCACATGGATCAGAGAAGCTGTCCTAAGTTTGTCATACATAAGAACCAACAGCAGTGCATGCTCAAAGGCAGTTTTGCAGGCTCCACTCTCTCCCTCTTCTGAGGTTCTGATGCTATTGGAACAGGAGAGGTGGAGAAATCTAAATATCTACATGCAGCTCAGGTGATTCAGGTAGTCCATGGTTACACTCTGATAGGTACTGAATGAAATCTCTTGGCTGTGAAGTTCTGTGAGTACAGGTCTCTAGTCATGTCCCTCTCGCTGTGGGTTGCTTTCTAGAGCAGAGTCAAAAGGATGAAACTTACCATTTCCAGGAGAGGACTGGTGACAGAAAATTCCTTGCCCTGGGGTAAGTTTTTCTAATTTAACCACATCCATCCATCATAAGGACTTTAATGACCACACATTTATGGTCCTTTATTCAGTGGTTAAAAATGAACTTCTTCCAAAACTATTTTTAATAGCTCATTTTGATACAGGCACAACACGCATATGTGCACGTCAAGAATAAATACAGATTGGCAAAGCTCCAGAGCACAGAGAAACAATTAGTAAATCTGTTCCTTTTTGTTCCAAAGTTAACAATTAGAAAAAGCCCAGCTTTGACTAAAGTAATCTGTAAATGAAAATGTTTAGACATCATACATATATTTGACTTTCAATAGGCTATCATAAAATCAAGAATTATTCTGAGTCAGTCTTTTCATGTGCTAGCTAGGAAACTAGGTCTTCATAGACAAACAGAAGTAGATCCATGAATTTTTTTTTTTTTGAGACGGAGTTTCACAATCAATCAGTCAATCAACCAACAGATAACTTAGCAAACAGCTTTTAGCCTTATTTCTACAGGCCTCGAAATGGCAATAAAGAGACCAAGTATCAAGCCTAGGTCCTCTGTCCCGTGGCAGGACGAGGAGGGCATATGTCGCATATACGTGGATTTCCATGCATGGCGTTTATTTCTTGATTTTTTTCCCCATTAGGTAATAAGGGTTCAGTTGGACTATAGACAAAAAAAAACCATGAACATTAAATTATTTTGTGTCGGCCGAGTGCAGTGGCTCATGCATGTAATCCCAGCACTTTGGGAGGCCGAGGTGGGTGGATCACATGATGTCAGGAGTTTGAGACCAGCCTGTCCAACATGATGAAACCCTGTCTCTACTAAAAATATTTAAAAAATTAGCTGGGTGTGGTGGCAGGCGCCTGTAGTCCCAGCTACTTGGGAGGCTGAGGCAGGAGAATCACTTGAACTCAGAAGGTGGAGGTTGCAGTGAGCCAAAATTCAGCCATTGCACTCTAGCCTGGGCAACAAGAGCAAAACTCTGCCTCAGGAAAAAAAAAAAAAAAAAGTTGTGTCAAGTAAAGCACATATCCTGGGTAGTTGATAACCCAAGGGTAGATTAAGCTGCCTCTCCATATACTCACCAAGGGGCTGCCCCTCCCCAGATGCTGAGGCAACACCTTCAGGCAGTCCTCCTTGGGCAGCATCCCTGTTTTTTGTTTTTTGTTTTTAACCTTTATCTTAAGTTCAGGGGTATATGAGGGTTACACTCTCACCAACAGTGTATATGTGTTACCATATAACAAACTGGGTAAACCCATGTCATGAGGGGTTTGTTGTACAGACTATTTCAGCACCCAGGAATTAAGCTTAATGTCCATTAGTGATTTTTCCTGATCCTCTCCCTCCTCCCACCCTCCTCCCTCTCATAGGCCCCGTGTGTGTTGCTCCCCTCTCTGTGTCCATGTGTTCTCATCATTGGGCTCCCACTTTTAAGTGAGAACACGCGGCGTGTGTTTTTCTGCTCCTGTGTTAGTTTGCCATCGATAATGGCCTCCAGCTCCATCCACGTTTCTGCCAAGGGTATCAGCTCAATTCCTTTTTGTGGCTGCGTGGTATTTCATGGAATATATGTACCACATTTTCTTTATCCAGTCTAGAATTGATGGGCATTTGGGTTGATTCTATGTCTTTAGCATTGTGAATGGTGCTGCAATGAATATACGCATGCTTGTGTCTTTACGATAGAATGATCGAGATTCCTTTGGCTATATGCTCAGTCGTGGGATTGCTGGGTTGAACGGTAGCTCTATTTTTATGCCTTTGAGGAATCGCCACACTGTTTTCCACAATGGCTGAATTAATTTACATTTCCACCAACAGTGGTATAAGTGTTTCTTTTTCTCCGCAACCTTGCCAGCAGTTGTTATTTTTTGACTTTTTAATGATAGTCATTCTCACTGGTGTGAGATGGTATCTCACTGTAGTCACTATATATATATATATATATTTTTTTTTTTTTTTTGAGATGGAGTCTCCCATTATAGCCCAGGCTGGAGTGCAGTGGCCCAATCTCAGCTCACTGCAAGCTCCACCTACCGGGTTCATGTCATTCTCCTGCCTCAGCCTCCCGAGTAGCTGGGACTACAGGCGCCCACCACGCCTGGCTAATTTTTTGTATTTTTAGTAGAGACAGGATTTCACTGTGTTAACCAGGATGCTCTCGATCTCCCGACCTCGTGATCCGCCCGCCTCGGCCCCAAAGTGCTGGGATTATGGGTGTGAGCCACCACGCCCGGCTGTAGTCACCACTTTGAAAGGGAACCTAGTTACCACACTCTCCTTTTCTCCCTCTGCTTCTCATGCCTTTGCCATACAGCATTCAAGGCTGTGGTCTTACAGGTTCCTTGTGCTTTGAAAATCTGAGTCACCCTTGAGACTGCACTCTAAGTGGGGAGAAAGTGGGCCCATGGTGATCTCTGGCAGTGGGACTGGGATGAAAGTGGTTTCCTTGAGGCCTAGGTGCACAGAGGTGCTATTTGAATTCTTCCAGGCCCTCGACCTTCAGAAGGATAAATACTTTTCATTTTGGAGTTTAAAACTTTTTTTTCCTCTTTTTTTTTTTTTTTTCCTGGGCTGGGGACTGGGGGAGGAGGAGGAATGTTCTGACTTAAACAGTCTCATCCTGTATTTTCTTTTTTTTCTTGAGATAGTGTCTGGCTCTGTTTCCCAGGCTGTACTGCAATGGTGCAGTCATGGCTCACTGCAGTCTCAGCCTCCCGGGCTCACATGATCCTCCCTCCTCAGCCTCCCAAAGTGCTGAGATTATGGGTGTGAGCCACCATGCCCAGCCCCCTGTATTTTTAAAATGTGTTTTGTACTACATTCTAAAGGGGCTTTGAAAGGTTTAATGAAGTGGATTCTAATGAAAGCATAATAAAATCAAGTGAATGAAAAGTCCATGAATAAACAACAAAAGGCCACAACACTTAGGTTTGCTCCCTTTCTGCTTTATGTTAAGAAGTGAATGGCAATGCAGGTGGCTCTGGAGTCAGGTGGACCTGGACTTCAATGAGGTGTCTACTACATAATACCTTTGTGAACTTGGCCAAGTTATATAAAATCCTTGAGATTTCTCTTCAGGGAATACAAAACAGAGAAAATCATATCTATTTCCTAAGGTCTCTGCAGATTAAGGCTATAAAACGAGCACTGTGTTGGGCACACAGCATGGACTCAATAAATATAATTTATGTTGTCTCAAATCAAAGGTACACTTGTGACTTGGCTTCACCCACCTAAAAGCAACCTGTTACCTGGAATGCTGGCAAGAATGGACGACTTGCTTTGTAATGAGACTCTCCACTGTGAAGCAATTAGACCAGTCAACTTGCTGAGTAGACTCACTATGAAATACTTTATTGATAATGCATTATAGTTACTTGAAGATGCCTCTGCATTCCTGACTTTTTAGGGAGTAGAATGGACTTTGCTTCTTCAACTTTGTATCCTTTATGTATCCATTTACTTAGTTCCTAGTATGTGGTTAAGTACTCAATAAATATTTACAGAATTGAATCAAAGACTTCGAACTGTTTCTAAAACAATCCAACTCTGTCAAAGTGTTAAGATTGTCTGCTACCGAAATTGTTAAAACAGAAATGCTCTAGACTTAGAGGCACTAAAAAGAAGGCTCTGAGTGGTTGAGATAATGGTGTAGCATAGGTTATTATTTTTCAGAAAATGATGTGAAACTCATGAAAATATCTGTCATGGTGACGAAATTGTACAAAAACCTGTTCAAAGCTTTTACTTATTCATCTGTAAGTTAGTGTTATCAGTCAATTCAAATAAATTCAATGTAATTTAATCCAATGCTTCTCAATTCAGCATTAAGTGCTTTCTTGCTCCTTTACCAGAATTTTGAAATTCTATGCCTCCAGTTTATTTTTTTTCCTCTAAATAGAGGCAAGATTGGGACCTCCTTCCTCTGCGGGTCCTCTCCGATGGGCTCCTACAGAACTTTGCTTATATTTCTGTCCCTCATTTATTCACTGATCTGCCTTCTTTACACTTAAAAATAAGGCCCAGGGTCTTCACTATGATTTCAAGTCCTAACCTACCTTTCCAACCCTTTCTCTTATTCATTCACCTTAAGGTCTTAGTGGAACAGAACTATTTCTTGTTATTCCAATACAATTTGTACATTTAATTTGTTCATTCATTCATTCAGTCACTGGATTACAGTGATACTTATCCTATCATCCACACGAATTAGCAACTAGAAGCTCCAGCATGGCAACATTTGACTGAGCTGATAAGGTTTGCCTCTTTAAGGGAGCTGGAGTGGGCTCATCTACTCCCCAGTTTGCATTGAGCTTGTTTTATCATTTCTTGATTGTATGATTTAACCTCTAACCAACTTTCCTTTTCCATAGACCAGATCAAATATAAGATTAAATTATATAATGTATAAATCACCCAGCATGTGATTGATACAAAAGAAATATTAATTAATGTCCTTCTCTACCCAGATGACACATTTACTTAGAACCAGAGATGGGATTATAAAACGATCCCTTAATACCCACCTAGAGATCTTTCTGTTCTGTCTTTGCCATCCATCTTTCAATGATTGATCACTATTGGTCAATGACAAATACTGATGCACTAGGCATTAATAAACTTCAGAATTCATCCATGATGAGAATCACAGGGTTTGAGGACCAACTGAACTTGGAAAACAGCTTACCTCCTACATAGAGTGGAGAGTCAAAATTCAGAGTGGACTGCTTTGACAAGTTGGTGATGATTTTGGGGCTCCCACCATCCACGGATAGAGAGAGACTCTGATCCAGGGCGAGCAGTTCCACGATGTGGAAGTTTCCATCATTGATTGTCTCCACACTGCAATGGAAAAAAAAATTGGCTGATTCTTCCCTTTTCTTTTAAAGCAAGGCAGTTAAAATACAAATGTTAATAGCACTCCTTGGGAAAAGAGATGGCAATCTAACACTACTGAAGATAAAGACCAGTAGTTGAATTTTTTTCAAAAATAGGTATTTTCAAGGAGATGTGATTGATTTCAGCTTCTCAGGCACTGAATACAAAATAAGTTTGTTCTTTTATGATGAGAAGTAGAAATAACTGCATTTCATCATCATCCAGCCACATTCTGTCAACATGTAGCAATTCCAAAGGATAATTTATACATTTGCTTTTAACTGCCATAAAAGTTCCATTTACCAAGATACTATTACTTCAAACTGTACTGAAAAGACAAGGAACCTAGGCCTGTGTTAAAAACACTGTAACACAACTGCTGGCTTCTGCTCTTAAAAAAACTGTATATTATGACTTATCAGAATCAAACATACACATATGCAAGGAGAACCAACTTGGTGGGATCTCAGTACTTTTTGAAATTGGTTAATAATATCCTCTTACTTTCTGTGCATTTTCATCAACTGGTATTACTGTGAAGAAGATATCTATGCTCAGGGGAGACATGGGAATAACAGATTAAATAAAATGCTTAACATAGTGATACGTAGGAAATACTGCAATGACAATGGCTCTCTAGATTCTTTTCTATAATTTTGAAGGGCCAGGTCTAACAATTATTACTGTCACCTTCTAAAAACCTTGGAAGGGCTTATAGAAATTGATGAAGTGAATAAAGACAAAAAGATGAAGAAAGGTAAGTGGAAAATGAGAATTAACAAATAAGATGAAGTTGAGTATAATTAGTAAATATGTGTTACATGGTTTTTAAAGTGTAGTTGCATACCTAACTCTGGTGTGACAGCAGGCAAAAAAGCAAACCAGACCAATGAAACAGGACCAAAGAAGAAACAGGACCAATACACAGTGAGGTGTTAAGAACATACTTACCTTTCGCTATACAGGAAAAATATGGCATAACGGAAGTTGGGATCAAAAAGTTAATGGTGATGATTAAAGATCTAACATGCTGGGATACTGAAGAGACTGAAAAAGGCTCCAACATGGAAACATGGGAGCATGTGATAGATTATTACTAAATGTGAATACTTAATACTCTGTATGCAAGATGACTGATTAAACTTCTGGGCACTATATTTAAATTTGTAAAATGGCAAAGTCTAGGGAATGATAGAAAAATGCATTAACATATTTCTGCATGGCTTTCACCACTGGAGTCTAATCATATCCCATTGCATGCTGACAGATAATAAAACGCTTTTTTGATTTGAGAACAAGAGAACTCATTCTGCA
Organism: Colobus angolensis palliatus; assembly: GCF_000951035.1. Taxonomy (NCBI): domain Eukaryota; kingdom Metazoa; phylum Chordata; class Mammalia; order Primates; family Cercopithecidae; genus Colobus; species Colobus angolensis. The sequence continues at coordinate 8,430,271 of NW_012114555.1, forward strand.
GAAATGTGAAAACATTTGACATTCTTTCTATTTAAGTGGTTAGAAGAGTCCACGTGTGCAGGCATCTTTGATAGCCTGTCTCAGATAACAACTGTATAAAATTAAATGTTAGATATGTCAATCAATATTTTTGCCTTTTACACTTTTAATTATCCTAACACTTAACATCAATACAATTGGCAGAGGAAAAAATAGACCAGAAAATTATTTTCTCAGTAAAGTTGCACACCATCCATTAGTGGTTTTAAATATGACTCTCTCCTAAGAGGGTATGCCAAGTAGTAACATCAGCTAATGGTGAAGCATATAGACTCTGTAGTCAGATAACCCTGGATTTGAATCCTGGTCTTGCATTTATGAAGTGTTTGATTTAGATAAGTTACTTCATTACTAATATATTTCAGTTTTCTCTTCAGTAAATGCTAATAAATATTTCTGCCTTCCATGGCTAATTTGAGGACTATGTAAAATGACTGAAATATACCCAGCATAGCGAAAATGAATGTTAGATATTAGTATCACCATCACTATCATATCGGCCCCCCACCCAACCACGATCATCATGATACAAATAATTCAACCCTATTTCTGAATCTTCTTGATGAAAGAATTTAATTTAGCTTTATTTTAAATATTAATTGTAGGATAATGTTAAGGCCTGGCAGAAATGTAATAACTTCTTTGGGGGCATATCTTGTTCAAGTTACTAAAAGTTTTAAAGTAAAACATTAAAATAAAGACAGACAGAGAGAGAGTAGAAGCCAATTCCTTTTTACTTTGAGGTTACACACAAGTTTCCAAGTAGTTTTATATGGATGTCCTATCAACATCAACCTTAATAAATATTAATAATGAGGTCCCCATTTTCTCTTTAAAATTGCAAAGAAAAGATGCATATATTACCAAGGAATGGATTCTTGGTCACATATTGGTCTTAGACAGTCAGTTCAGGCATGTCATCATCAATGACGGTGTCTGATGCAGTACAATTGTATGGTTTAAGTTAACAAACTTTGCAGTTTTAAACACCCAAATGCAGCTGGACCTTGGAGGTAGGTAGTTTCATCATCAACTCACTTTACTTACTGCTCTTTTATTCCCTCCTCTGTTCCTTTTTCTTCTTTTTTGAAGTACATGTCTTAAACTCTTGCTAATTGTAAGCTAATTTAAAGTATTGGCCATGTATTATTTATTTCTGAAAATATGTGGTAAATATAAGGGAGATGTATTAGGAATAACATATATCAATTGTTTTTAGCAATACTCCTAGATGATATCTATAGATAATCATTACGCTTCAAGCATGTTTAAGACAAGACCTCTGAAAATTCATTTTGTAAAACATAGTTGGAATTTTCCGTGGCAGTATCGTCAAGGATAATGCTGAGAGACAAATCTTGCTCAGCTTGTCCTAGCTCTCATTAGACATGTCATCTTTGGTTAGTGTGACCTTAGGTGATTTTTCTTCCTTTTAAGAGAAGTGCAAAAAATAAGAGCAAAGGATTATATATCACATACTAAGGGCCAGGTACTAAGAACTTTACAAGTATTACCTCATGTAAGCTTCACAACAAGAGGTGGGCACTTAGGACATCCAAGGTGACACATCTAGTTAGTGGCTAAACAGTTCTGAAGCCAGGTTGTCTGGCTCAAGTGTATGTGCTCTTAATTATTATGTACTACTTTTATAATCGAAAACCTGAGGAATACCTATTCCTAGACAAATGGCATGTGTTTCACCACTAACAAGCTTTTAATATATAATTTCTGTCCCAACTAGCCTGGGAATAATAAAGTTCTATAGTACATAACTTTGTATGATAGCAAAACTTGATTCATTTACTAAAAAACACTGAATTGTTAATAAAAGTAATAATCTCACAACGAGACTTTGAAGAATGCATAGAAATTATATGGATTTAAAAACTGAGTTTGGATTTTATTTTAACAATTATGAGTGAGATTCAGACTGACTATACTTTTCTCTCCCTAAAAGCTTTAAATGTCTAATCTGATCACACCAGAACTTCACAAGACTTATCACTGAGATTAATTCCATTTGTATCTCCCTGGAATTAAATGAAGTCTCATCTTGACCTTTTAACAGGTAAGCATAGTAAAGTTCATGATTTTAGATTCCTTCTTTTTTGAGACAGAGTCTCGCTCTGTCAGCCAGGCTGGAGTACGGTGACATAATTATGACTCACTGCAGCCTCAGCCTCCTGGACTCAAGTGATCCTGTTGCCTCAGCTTCCTAAGCAGCTAGGGCCACAGCTGCATGCCACCATGCCCAGCTACTTTATAAATTTTTCTGTAGAGACAGGGTCTTGCTGTGTTTCCCAGGCTGGTCTCAAGCGATCTTCCTGGCTTCGCCTCCCAAAGTGCTGAGATTACAGATGTAAACCACCACGACTGGCCAATTTGTTTTTTAAGATGATATTTTACACATGGGACCTAAAGAGAATTTTTCAGAGTCAATAACATTCTAACTTTGTGTTTCATGCTGTCTTTACTAGCATGAGATAAACTGGGGGATGTCCAGGAATCCTTTGTCTACACATTCATTTAAAATTAAAGCAGTGGGCCAGGAGCGGTGGCTCACACCTGTAATCCTAGCACTTTGGGAGGCCAAGATGGGCAGATGGCTTCAGCTCAGGGGTTCGAGACCAGCCTGGGCAATATGGTGAAACCTTGTCTCTACTAAAATACAGACAAAATCAGCCAGGCATGGTGGTGGGCGCCTGTAATCCCAGCTGCACAGGAGGCTGAAGCACAAGGATTGCTTGAACCCGGGAGGCAGAGGTTGCAGTAAGCTGAGACAGTGCCACTGCAGTCCAGCCTGGGCAACAAAGTGAAACTCTGTCTCAAAAAATAAATGAAATAAAATAAAATAAAATAAAAGCAATGATCAACACACTAGTTGCTACATAGTGAGACTGCCTGAGCGATAAAGCCATAATCCACTTTTCAGTCTGTAGCAGCTGTCTCCTACGTACCCACATGCAATGCATGGCATCCTTCTGGGTTCTGGTAAGTATTGATAAATGCTCTTTCACCACTCCCTAGGGAACAATATATTTTATGACTCACAAAAACTACAAGCGAACCACTTAACTTTGAGCCTTTCCACTGGGAATTTGAATTGCAGTTATTACTATTACTATGAGGTTTAGTTTTACTACGCTCACCTATTTCCTGAGATTCCTTTTCTTGAGTTTATATACTGGAAGTGGATACATGAAAACAAAGCAGTCACCCCACTGTCTGTGGTCTGCTGCAGAAAAATAATTCAGAACTTTGGGGCTTAAAAGAGGGGTTTTAAAATGTCTCTGATTTTCTTTCTCTACTTTACTTACACACAACACATCAACAATGATAAACATAATGTATTTCTGTAGTTTAACAAACAGATTGTTTTTCCTTATGTGTGCTTCAACTTCTTGCCTTAAAATTCTAAAGTATCTGGGCTGGGTGTAGTGGCTCACGCCTGTAATTCCAGCACTTTGGGAGGCCAAGGCCAGTGTATCATGAGGTCAGGAGTTCCAGTCCAGCCTGGCCAAGATGGTGAAACCCTGTCTCTAGTAAAAATACAACAATTAGCTGGGCATGGTGGCACACGCCTGTAATCCCAGCTACTCTGGAGGCTGAGACAGGAGAATTGCTTGAGCCTGGGAGGTGGAGGTTGCAGTGAGCCGATATTGTGCCACGGCTCTCTAGCCTGGGTGACAGAGCAAGATTCCATTTCAAAAAAAAAGTAAAATTGAAGTATCTAGTGGCATATTCCACGCTTTGGAATAGGAACTGGAAACCAAACAAACTCAACTGGTCATCTCATTTTGGTATCTGTGGCCTGATGACACTTCACCGGTGAAGTGAGAGTGATACTAAAAAATATTCTTGCATATCTCTTTAGTCAAAAGGAATGGGAAGCCAAATGAGATTACAGATATCTATGTAGGCCGGGCATGGTGGCTCACGCCTGTAATCCCAGCACTTTGAGAGGTTGAGGTGGGCGGATCACGAGGTCAGGAGATGGAGACCATCCTGGCTAACATGGTGAAACTCTGTCTCTACTAAAAATACAAAAAATAGCCAGGTGTGGTGGCGGGCGCCTGTAGTCCCAGCTACTCGGGAGGCTGAGGCAGGAGAATGGCGTGAGCCCGGGAGGCGGAGCTTGCAGTGAGCCGAGATCACCCACTGCACTCCAGCCTGGGCGACAGAGCGAGACTCTGTCTCAAAAAAAAAAAAAAGAAAAGAAAAAAAAAAGATATAAGAATTTTTCAAAAGAAAGCTTTAGAAAATACTTTTTCAAGTAATATTTTAATCAGTACTTTTAAAACAGATTAATATGAATAAAATTCTCTAAACTAGAAAGGCTTCTCTAAACTTGAACATACTGTAGACTGAGATGTCAGGCTATAAAATTCCCACTTGGGTATTTATTCTTCTGTATCTGGATATCTGAGCAGGAAGAGTATCCATGAGTCATCAGCACTACTCACTATTATGAGCTGACTCTGTGCCAAGCACGATGCCAGGTGCTTTACATTCATGATGCCAGGTGCTTTACATTCATTCAATTCTCATAACCAAACATGAAAAGCAGATGTAATTGCATTTATTGAGATAACAAAAATGAAGCACAAAGAAACGAAGCAATTTGCCCAAGGTTATAAGCTAGTTAAACAGGAGGATCTTTACATATGGCATATCAAGAATGGCTGAATAAACATCTTGGAAACAAGAATACCATATCAATTCTGTCTACTGTCTGTCTCCCCAGTGAGACTGAGCTTCTCAGATACAGAGATAATCTTTGTTGAGTTTCTTTTGTATTTTTGTTGAAATGTAAGCCCATAAACTGCACAGTCCAGAGTGTACGTAGCCAACCAAATGTAACAGTAGGTAAGAGAAAGTCCCCTGAATTTAAGCAGGTTGCCTCAATATGAAAACTTGTACACCAGTAAGGTGGTTCATCTGATTTTCTTATTTTTAAACAGTAGTTAGCTATGTTTCCAAAGACGCTGCCTGGTTTGGAAAATGACATTAATTTGAATCTAAAAAAAGAAGCATATAGTTTTCAATAATAACTTTCGTTTAAAAAAAGTTTGTTTTTCTAGATGAAAAGAAAGTCACTTTGAAAGACAGCAAATTATTAGCCTACTTGAGAATAAAAATTTAATACTCCAGCCCTGTCTGAGGACCTACTGCTTAAATTTAGGCTGCTATTCATTTTTCCATTTATTCATGGCACTATCACTGACATGGTTTGGCTGTGTCCCCACCCAAATCTCATCTTGAATTGTCGTTCCCATAATTCCCCATGCTGTGGGAGGGACCCAGTGGGATATAACTGAATTATGGGGGTGTTTTCCCCATACTGCTATCATGGTAGTGAGTGAGTCTCACGAGATGTGATGGTTTTACTGGAGTTTTCCCCTTTTGCTTTGTTCTCAATTCTCTCTTGTCTGCCGCCATGTGACGCGTGTAAGCCACTCCTTTCGCCTTCTGCTACGATTGTGAGGCCTCCCCAGCCACGTGAAACTGTGAGTCTATCAAACCTCTTTTTCTTTATAAATTACCCAGTCTTGGGTATGTCTTTATCAGCAGTGTGAAAATGGACTAATACAATTACTAAGTCCCTCTTTATGCTATTCTCTAAGTGCTGTAAAGATTAGGCCCGTGCGCCATACTCCAAATCCATTCCCTTGTTAGGCAGCTAATTTCATCTATGTTGCTGGTTACAGCCCTTTAGGCAGTAGGTTGTTGGCAAATGTTTAACAGCTGGTACTGTTAAATAAAAAAAAAAAAAAACAAGAACAAAAACCTGGATTTGTAGGCGTTGCTGATTTTTGTGGTGGGAATACTCCCAACACGGCTGATTTCATTGTGAGCATCAAGCATGATGTTGTAGAACTTGGATATGGGAAGAGATACAGACAATCAGCTCACAAAGTATGTATTCCTTTTACATGAGGGGTTCTCAAAGTGTAGTCCCTGGAGTACAAGATCTCCTGGAAACTTATTAAAAATGCAAAATTTCGGGCCTAGCTAAGACCTACAGAATCAGAAACTAGGGGTGGTGCCCAACAACCTGTATTTTAATGTATCTTTCAGGTGATTCCAATGCAGACTTTTGAAAACAACCATTCTACACTACTGTCTGTATGCTTGATGCTGTTAACAGCATGTATGTCTACAAGAAGCCATGATCTTCTATTCGGATGTAAGAGATAAGATGAGAAAATGTGCATACTACTCTATTTCTACTGCTAAAAGAATAATTACTACATCTTGAGTTTTCTTAAACACACTTCAAGCTATGTTAACTAGTGTCTTTTAACTTTGAACATAGTTGGCTGGGTTTTCAAAGAGGCTGTCTGGTTTGGAAAATGACATTAGTTTGAATTTAAAGAAAGAAGCACATATTTTTTACTAATAACTTTTGTAAAAAATGTTTCCCCTTATCTAGATTAAAAGAAAGTCTTTTTGAAGGGCAACAAATGACCAGTCTAGACATAATTTCATAAAATAATTGTGTTTATACTGATTTATGTGAAACAATAGTTGACATATAAAATAATTTTTTTAACCAAAAATATCCTATAGAAATAATAACAATATATTATTACTTTCCCCTCATTTTATCAGATTTCATTTTGCTAAAATAAAATCAATTTTCTTCAATGTGGAGAATTAACCAGGCAATTGAAATGATGCACCAGGCCGGGCGCGGTGGCTCAAGCCTGTAATCCCAGCACTTTGGGAGGCCGAGACAGGCGGATCACAAGGTCAGGAGATTGAGACCATCCTGGCTAACACGGTGAAACCCCGTCTCTACTAAAAAAAAATACAAAAAACTAGCCAGGCGAGGTGGCGGGCGCCTGTAGTCCCAGCTACTCGGGAGGCTGATGTGGGAGAATGGCGTGAACCCAGGAGGCAGAGCTTGCAGTGAGCTGAGATCCGGCCACTGCACTCCAGCCTGGGCGATAGAGCGAGACTCTGTCTCAAAAAAAAAAAAAAAAAAAAAAAAGAAATGATGCCCCTGCGGTAAAAATTATTTCGAAGTGCAAGACCCAATAATATATTAAATAATGCAAAATTTAGAAAACAATGTTTTACCAAAGTAAATTTTATGTAACATAGAATTATGACAATAAAACTGAACTTAAGTGGAAACAAATCAAAATTTGAAAACGTACTTCACCCAGACAGAATATTTATTAGCCACTTACGGGACAGCTGATTGCAACACTGTTATTGATAGATTTTACTACAGGGGATGGAGATTTTACATTGTAGTAAAGGCCTGGCCCAGGACAGAGGTTACCTTGCTTGGCATTTTCTGGCATTTGAAAAAAGGTCAAAAAATTAGCCGTATCCGAGTTAAGAGTTAGGAAAAACTGCAAATTGAAGGTAAAGGAAAGGAGAGGATTAAGAGTAGATCCATTGCACCTGTGATGCCTTTCAATGCCAGAAGGAATGCGATGGGAACACAGGTTTGGGTGAAGCAAATGAAATAAACTCAGTTTTGAACATCCTGAATTTGTGATACCAGTAGCCATCATCGTTTATGGTTTACCAAACATCATTGCAAATATTTCACATTTATCATGTCATACAATTGTTACCATAATCTCACAAAAAGGAGACTATTTTTGTTATCCCCATTTGCCAGATGAGGCCCAGGGAGCTGAAGCAATCTGTCTAAGACGCACAGTTAGTTGATAACAGAGCCGGACTTGAATCAAGCCAGACTATCTCCAGAGCAGCTGCTATTTCTATTATTTCAATTTGATTTTTGAGTGGTAATGACATCGAAATGGCTCAAAAATCAAATGGATATAAAATGGTATTCATGCAGAAGTCTTGTTTCTATTTCTTCTTGTCTATGTCTAGTTTTTCTTTGTGCAAATACATGAAATTATAAGTGCTCATATTTATCTCCTTCGATACTTGTTCTTCCTTACATTTCCTTCCTGTCTTCCTTCTTTTTTCTCATTGCTTCCTTCCTTTCCTCCTTTTTTCTTATGTTAATTGTCTTAATGTAAACATAACATTCTATATTTAATATATTAATATACATATCTATATATCTGAATTCTTGGTAATTGTTGCCTCTTTTATTAAAAAATAAGGTCATAGCTTTTCTTGATTGGAAAATCAAGAAAATTTTTTGGTCATAAGCCAAAAGGCAATAATTAAATTAAAGCTATATTTGCTCTAGGCCTCACATTTTATATCTCTATTAGATGATCTGCCAGCAGAAACATAGGCTTGCAGCTCCTAATAAAGAATATGCAACATAACAGTCCTTTGATAAATGTCATAAGATACACTCCATTCTTTACTAGGTGAAATGGCAATGAGCATAAACTCAAAAAAACTCGTGATGGTAGGTCCTTGTTTGGATGTAATCACTTGGGCTTCTACAAAGTATTTAGAAATATTTTGGCATATGTGATATGAATGCTAGCTTTAATAAGCCAAACCAAAAACCTTTACTATGGCTTCTGAGAGTTCTGTGCTGCAGCGTTACATAAAATAAATTAAAAAATAAATAAAACAATGAACCACAAATTTCTGAAATCTTTCTATGGGCCGAAACACATTGAGGCAAGAAAATTTAAGGCCTCATAATATCTAAAATCTTGGCACTAATTCATCACCATTTGGAGATAAAATAAGTATTGTATTCAACTTGGAAATCAACAATTATGTGTTTGTTTCCATGCTCCAAATATTCACAAGTGGTGGATATTAAATTCCATTCGTGGCTACAAGTGGCATGTACTTTCCCAGAACTACTACGAAGCATCAAATAAGATGTGAAGTCTTTTGAAGCACATTGATACATACATATGAGAGTACCAATAACATGCAGGCCAGTGTCTCCACTTTACGTCATGATCAATGCTTATTTATTTGTTGCCAAGTGTGCTTGACCTACAGATATGTTTTGCTCATCATATATAGTATTAAAAATGCACACGGATATCTAAAGGAGAGAAAATTTATATTAAAAACCCCCAGATTTCTGCCTTTTTCCTGAAAAACCAAGAGTCTGGCAAAACCTAAGTCCGTATTTTCCCCACAGAGAACTGAGTAGATGCAATCCTGTTTTGACAAATATTTACTATTGGTTCATTCCAGTCACAACCACTTATTTTATATTGCCAACATCAAGGCTATTTATAATAAAATAATACTTATGTAAAAAATTAGATCTTTTACAGAATAAAAGGGTGAGAGCATATTATTTTCTGGCACTTGACCTGTTTAATCATTTATGATACTTACCTGGAAAAACTGACTACTTAGGAGTTTGTGACCCCTTCTCTAAAGGGTGAATTTCTACATGTGAAAAAATTAACTAGCTAAACAGTCTGCAGGATGTTAGGGAATTGGTGTTAGGTTCCAACAGAGGGGCTCTGATAGTTAGTCTTATGCAATAAGGACTAAAAACTATACCCCACGACCACCACCCATTTCACGTCTCCAGTATATTATGAATATCATTAATCACTAGAAAACTTCCACAATGAATGGTCAAGATTCCCTATGACAACACTGTATGAATCCATTTGCTTATTCTGTGTAAGTTCCAAATGAGCCGGGGCTTTGTTCCTTAAAGCTCGGGATAGGTCTGGCCCATAGTAAGTGCTCAATAAACCTGTGAGGTATGAATGGCAGCCTGAAGTCACTCACAGTGCTGGATATCTTCATTTGATTCTCTGGACCTCCCTTCCAACTTTCTTTACCCAACTCTGAGTCCTGGGAGTCTCATGTGCAAGCTACATTACTAGAGTCTATAGATTCCTTCTTTCCTGGCATGCAGTGTGGCCAGTGGGGAACACAGACGGGCGACTGTTGGGAGGAAAGAGAGGGAGGTTGTGTATTTCAAAAGCTGGTTGTTTCCATGGGAGCTTACTGCAAACCTCTAGTAAAGGTCCCAGCTTCTGGCAGGCAAGCCTCTCTACAAAGCCTTTACAGAGCGTGAGTTTCCATAACCGCTCCCTCCTCTTGATCCTTCAGGCGGATGGGTAGCAACACCTCCCTGCATCCCTTGTTTCCAGGTTACTGTACTATCCCAGTCATCTCTTTGGACATAGCAAATCCCTATGACATTATAAATCCCTCCTCAAACTCTCCAGTTTGAGCATGCCCTCCGTTCCTGCCAGGTTTCTCACTAATACCCTCATCCTAAGACCTGCTGGAGCCAACTTAGTCTCTCTCCTCCCCATAACAAAATAATACAGGAGACGCAGTTCTTCATTAAGCAATTTTTTTTCACCTTTACCCATAACTGAGAGATCTTCACCTGTAAATGGCAGAAGCCGGGTGGGAGCCGGTGTCGTAGCTGGCACGAACACGCCCCCGATAGAGTTCTACCGCGATATGGTCCTTGTCACCCTTATACAGGAGGATGCCGCTGTCTTCATCTGTGGCAATCTAGTAGAAAGTAACCCTGGCATTACTAGGATGTGTAGGCAATCAGACGTATTTCATCAGAAAGAGACTGCTAAGTGAGGTGAAGAGGTTTTACTCTGGTTTATGTTTTCCGGATGGCTATGAGAAAATAATGCTGAAATTATTACTTGAAAGGTGACTTGTTCTTAAATTGCTTTGTTGCAAATAAATCCATAAAGAAACTTAAAAAGAACAAGAAGAAACCCTCAAGTAAACATGTTGGATGTGCTTAGAACTTTCTTTGCTGGAGATTTTTGCTAAACCACTCCTTTTGCTCCTGTTATAAGCTTTATTTATAGCATCTGTGAAAAATGACTACATTGTCGAAGACGGATTTTTATATCCCATATTAAAAAAACACAAATTTTTCACAGTTATGCCATGTGGAGGGGGAAATCTTTGTTTTTATCCTGCTCTTTGGCCCATTTTGACTTTTAAAGGATTAATTAGGTAAGTTAAGACTTAAGCCCCAACATCACTGTGTGGTTCTCAAAACAATTTGGTGGGGCAAACACTGGAAGGTAGGGACTCATGCCTTCCAGGATTCTCTTCTTCCTGACTTCAGAAGGATCCCCTGTCCCTCACTAGAGTATCAGGGTAAACCAAAACAAGGGTGGCATTTACAGGAAGCTGACTAAAGTTATTTGAATTGAAAACATATTAAATGATTTTGCTTATCAGATAAAACAAATATGTAGACCTAATTTGTCCCATGTACACTATATTTATTATCCTTAATCTAGTGCAGCTTCTTGCTCAAAGGTACACAGTGAGTTGGTGGAAAGACTTAAAATTTGAGTTTGTTAATTTCATGTCAAGTCTTCAAAGTTCTGGGTGAAGAGTTAAAAGGTGCTGGTTGGCCAAGTGTGGTGGCTCACGCCTGTAATCCCAGCACTTTGGGAGGCTGAGGTGGGTAGATCACATGAGTTTAGAAGTTTGAGACCATCCTGGCCGACACGGTGAAACTCTGTCTCTACTAAAAATACAAAAAAATTAGCCAGACATGTTGGCACACGCCTGTCATCCCAGCTACTCGGGAGGCTGAGGCAGGAGAATCGCTTGAACCTGGGAGACGGAGGTTGCAGAGAGCCGATATCGTGCCACTGAACTCCAGCCTGGGTGACAGAGCAAGACTCCAGCCCAAAAAAAGAAAAAGGTGCTGGCGGTTGAATCCAGGTGTTCTTTCTTGACTGCACCCTTCCTAGCTGCAGATTTCCTAGGAAAAGCCTCCACCTGTGCACAGGCTGAACTGCAGAGCCATAAAAGCAAACGAATAAAATGTTTTTATCTGAGCACAAAACAAAGAGACATATATATATATTTTTTTTACTGTCTGCTTATCAAGTAATGAATAAATAAAAATATTTGGTTTTCATTTTGTCTTGAAAATACAAATGTTGAAGAGAATAATTACGCTGTCCACACAAGGAGCATTTTCTAACTGTCTATTTAAGATATACTGTCAATCATTCACAAGCTACCACAAATATTTATTCTCTGAAGTTGAATTTTAAGATCAGATCAACTCTCTATAGAGAGAGATCTCTTACCTGAAGTGTGATGTTTGTCTGAGGCCGAACCTTGGCCGAAGGAATCTGAAGATAAGACTCTTTGTTTATAAAATTCACACTGACCAATTTTTCACACTTTTCTCCCTGATAGCCAGGCAAACACTGACATATTGGCTCATTTATTCTGACGATGCACTGAGCTCCATTCTGACAATCAAAATTATCACAGGGGCTGGTACGAGGGAGGACCATGGGCGGAGAAAACTCACAGAACAAGCCACTGAAGAATAAGGAGAAAAAAAATTATGTTAATATGATTTTACTTAATTGCCTATCTGAATTGAGAGCTGTATGACCTGACTGTATACTATATATGTGCAATTCCTTGTTTTTCCAGTTTTCAAGTATTCTTAACTATTAATCAAAATCATCACTGTGCTGTACAATAGATATTCCAAACTTACTCATCCTGTCTAAATGACTCTGGACCCTTTGACCAACATCTCCACAAATACCATCCCTCTGTCCTCCTCCCTGGTAATCCTCATTCTACTCTTTGCTTCTATAACTTCTACTTTTTTTGTCTTAAATTTTTTTTATTTTAATTTTTGTGGGTACCTAGTAAGTGTATATATTTATGGGGTACATGAGGTATTTTGATACAGGTATGTAATGCATAATAATCACATCATGTAAAATGGGGTATCCATCCCCTCAAGTATTTATCCTTGTGTTACAAACAATCCAGTTATACTCTTTTAGTTATTTTAAGATGTACAATGACGCTATTACTGACTATAGTCACCCTGTTGTGCTAGGTCTTATTGAACACTAGGTCTTACTCATTTCTGCTTTTACCTGTAACCTTCGGGGCATATGCACGTATAGCCGTTCACTGCATCTGTGCAGTGGGCTCCGTTTTTACACTTGTTGTCTTGGCAGTCATCAAAATCAATGTCGCAGTGCTCACCTATGTACCCTGGTGTGCAGTCACATCTGTTGGAACAAGCAGGTAATGGTTTCAAACCCAACTGAGCCAAAATAAATAAACAATGCATTTTATCTAGACACATGGCACCATCTTTAAAATACTTATTTAGAATAGGCTCATAGATCCCCCACGTTAATGGATACCTAGAAAATTGAACTGTTCTGCAATATATTCCATGTTCTATCACTGTGATCTACCAGAGAAATAGTGATTTTTATCTCCTTGATGATAGTGAATATCCACAGTCCAAATAACAACAGGATAATTGTAGCAAGGTCACTCCCTCCCACTCCCTCTCCTCCCTCTTCCATCCTTTTTTTCTCCCCATTTTGTTTGCTTACGGTGCCTTATATTTTCAGTTTGGCCTAATTCATTTGCTCATTGAGATTATAAAAGTGCTATGTTGTAAAATGTACTGGAATATTAAACATATTTTAAAACATGATTAACATTTTTAATTTTACAATAGAGACTAGATACATCAGAACAAGGTATTATTTTAAGAAAAGCAAATATATTAATATTAAATACCCTAATTCACGATGAATCCAGATACTCATTATGGAAGAACAGGACTGATATAATGGGTTAGGATAGAAGAACTGGTAGAAAATTCTCGAGGCCGATTCCATGGACAGTTTTCAGCCTGTTCACCATGGTGGTAAAGGGTCTTGGCTGCATTGAAGGTGAAGAACCGGGAGTAATAATACAGCTGACATTCATCGAGCACTTCCTCTGGCCCTGCTCTAACCATGTGGCATCTATGGATTCACTGAATCCTCTCCACAGTCCTGTGACATTGGTGGTATTATTGCATCCGCTCTACAGGTGAGGAGACTAAGGAACAAAGAGGTGAAGCACTTTGCCCCCAAGCACTCAACTTCTATGTGCCACAGCCAGGAATCAAACTCAAACAATCTGACAAGAAAGCTTGTATCTCTAACCACTGCACTATGCTGTTGGATAATTAATTCCAGAGGCTCCCTTTAAACCTGTACTTCTCCAGTGCTGACCACTGGGATCTCTAGTTATGATACCAAGGATGCAGGACTTTATAGCTGCGTGGAGAAAGGCAGTGTGGCACGTGCAGCAGTTTTCAAACTGCATTGTGGACCTATAGGGGACCATGGAATCCCTACAGGTATGGCTATCAATGAGGAGGGGGCTTCTGGAAGCCTCCCTCTACCCTCCACCTTTTCCTCAACACTCTCCCGTTGTGATTTATTAGGCTTACACATTGGCTTCCAAGAGTGTTTTTGATTTAAGAGAGGGTTCACTGACTTTATCTATACACACACACACACACACACACACACACATATACATATATACATATATACACATAACTGCAAAGCCTGAATTCTTCACAGCTAAGTTACAGTTTCCTCATATATACGCACATATATACACATGTACATATACACACACATACGTGCATGTGTATGTGTATACATGTGTACATGTATATATGTGTGTGTGTATATGTACGTGTGTATATATGTATACACACATATATACACACACATATGTATGTGTGTATATATGTATATGTGTATGTATATGTGTATATGAGTATATAGGTGTATATATGAGAAAACCGAAACTTAGCTCTGCAGAATTCAGACTTTGCAGAATTCAGGCTTTATGGAACTGCATTTGTACCCTGGCTTCATTCTTAATTGTAACTTACAAACTTTATTTTATTCCAGATTTATTGAGGTATAATTGAAAAATAAAATCTTTATATTTTAAAGATGTACCTGGTGATGTTTTATACATACATACATTGTGAAATAATTACCACAGTCAAACTAATTAACGTATCCATCACCTCCCATAGTTACCCTTTTCCTTTTGTGGTGAAAATATTTCAGATCTGCTCTCTGGGCAAATTTCAAGTATATAATACAGTATTATTAACTATAGTGACCGTGCTGTGATATTAGGTTTCTTATTCATCTTGTAACTGAAAATTTATACCACTGACCAACATCTTCCCATTTTCCCCACCCCAATTCCTGGTAACCACCCTTCTACTCTCTTTTTCTATAAGTTTGACTTTTTAAAATTCCACATATAAGTGAGATCATCCGGTATTTGTCTTACTATGTCTGGCTTATTTCACTTAGCATAAAGTGTATACAATATTGACTAAATTACTTAATCTCTGTAGGTGTTCTTTTCCTCATCTTTAACATGTATATAATTCCACCTCACAGGTTTATTTAAAGATTAAACGCAACTATCTGTAAATTAATTAGTATAGTTTTTATATATAATGCATGTTCTATAAATGGCTGGTTTTTAAAATAATTATCTATATACATCTTTATAATTCTATAAAAGTTTTTATGGTTTAGTCTGTATTAATTATCCACTTTTCTATTTCAAAGCTATTAGGATTTGAAGTAAGGTTAATTAAAACCACCCAAGGGAATGTGGCATTACTGAATGCCAAAGGTTTTGTCTGAAAATGCAAAATCAGGATTTGAGAGTTGCTGGAGAGCGGATGAATTAAAACAAATGGGAGTATATAGCCTCTAAGAGTAGCAAACAGACTTTCAGCTCTGCATGTATGAATTAAGAAATAAAATGAGCTCACTGCATAAGCATGCTTGCTTTGCAGCCAGTTGGTTTTAATGCTAAATCATAACAAAGCAAAGTAAACAACAAGTCTGAAGTTAAATGGACTCTAAGTGGCCATATACATTCTCAAAGAGATGGACAAGGCCCGAGAAGAGAACTTCCATCAATGTTAATGTGAGCAGAGCTGTTGAAGTGCCAAGCATTAAAAGAAAGAAGAAATGCTTTGAAACACTCTGAATTATTTATCTGAAAAAAGAAATCAAAGTGAAAGATAAGAGAACCACACATCCACCATAGTGGCTGTCTAAGAGCTATTTTATATTCTCTTCTCTCCAAATACTACTTTTCAAGACCATTAGAGCTTGGAGTTACATTATGCCCAACATTTTTGTCTTTCTTTTGCTCCTCAGACTGAGTTTCAAAACAGAAAGAAAAAATTTAAATAAGAATTCCTTAGTTTGTATTATCAATAAAACCTATCACATTCCTTCAACTCTATTATCTGACAAGGAGGAAGAAGCAAAGAATACAAAATACACTGTTTAGAAGCCCATGGCTGGCTATGTAAGATGCATGTTTGAAAATACTGGTTATGGCGTATCATAGTCTAAAAATATCTCAAAGCAATTTGGGAGATTTATGAGGTATATAATAAAGCAATAAAAGTAAAACCAGCTCTGTTAGCTTAGTAATAAGAAAATGAAGTTGAAGTAACATAGTATAACTTGTATAAACAACATTTGTCAGTAGAGAATTTCTTTAGCAGCTTCACATCATTTGATTTTTAAGTCTATTTTCTTTCTGCAGCTACCTTTCCCACAATGTGCAATCATTTATAAGTCGGGAGTAACAGCACACACACTGACTTAACCTGTTTTCTGCTAACCTACATACACACAGCTATGAAATGAGCTTGCAAATTACAACTGAAAACAGTTGGTTTCCAAATTAGTTAGTCCGTAATGCAGCAAAATGCACTTTTAAGGGTGTCTAATCTATTTGATAGTGAGAGGAGATACTTAATTAAGGATTAGTCTTTTTGCAGACAAACTCACTTTCTTTTAATGGTTTCAATTTAGTCTTACTAATACTTTATCTTATACTTACAATGCACAAAGTGCTGTGAAATCTGCTCAGCAGATGAGCAGTTCTGGAAAACTTTCCTTACTAGCTAATTTCTCTAAGAAATGATATTTATTATGTAAGTGATGTGTTTTCAATTTGCCAAATTAAATTGTGAGTGTATCACTGATATGAAGACTAAAAACAACTTACCTACAGTGTTTGGTTGAATAAAATATAATGTAAAGTTTTGTATAAAGTGAAAATGGAATAACACTGGGTTTTTGCCTAGGGTTGTAAACTGAAATATAATGCAAAATAGAATTAAATTTATTTTTTCCTTTTACGAAAGGACATTGTAGGGAATTAGCAGGTGCTACAACTATACCTACATATTCTAATGTTTGGATTTTAAACCAAATTAAAGCAAAAGCACACTGTCAAAAGAAAGCTTCAGAATAAATATTTAATTAGATTGATATTTGAAAAGCAGTGGAGATCTGGTGATTCTGACCCCAATCTCCCACTCAACTTAAAATATCTGATGATCTGTTTGGTAAGTATAAATATCTTAGCAATCCAGCTCAAATCCCATCTTCTCTTGTAAAATTCATCCTGACCTGTGTAATTGTTAATTCTCTGAATTCTATGGCAATTGAGCTTGGGTCATTTCACTAAGAAGATGAAATAAGTGAAGGTGAATAGCTATAAAGGACTACAAAAATCATAAGATGGTATTATTACCATATACTCTGGCCATGGCAGGCACTCAATAAATATTGCTTGAAGGAACAAATAATGCTGTTTGCTAGCTGTCCGATGAAAGCACAGCTCAACCCCTGTACCCGACTGTGTAATTCCTAAGAATCCAGCCTATTTGCTATACAATACCAGCTGTAATGTTAATAAACTCTAAAACTTCTTATAGGTAACACATAGCAGAAAAATCACCCAACTGGAAAGTATAAATCCTAGCTCTAGCTCTGCCAATGAATAATCTTAAGATCTCTGGACAGTCAACTAACCTCTCTGGGCCATGGTTTCCTCATGTTTAAATGAAGAATTTGGACTAGATGATCTCTAACTACTGCCAGCTCTAACAAGAGAAGTGCTGTTGAAAGACCCTTACAATATTTCCAGATGGTGGCAAAGAAATCACATAATTTGATAGCAAACATATTTCAGGAATATTGCTGGGGAGACAAAAAGAATTGATTTTTGAAGTTCTCTGTTCACTTGAGGGAGTACGCTTAGCGGGATTACAATGCTTTGTCACCCCATGCAAAAAACATTTAAGTTGGAAGAGGCACTATCAGTAATTACAGCGATCATCGCAGGCATAGCCTGGGACTCCCTGGGGCAGCCTGAGATATATGGTCACTCTATCTTTCTCCCCTTGGATAGTCAAATTATTGTTTCAGACCGTAACATCTTCAATTACATTAAAATCAATTCTCTATTTTACCACAGACTTACCTTCAGACAATGAAGCAACTAGAAGATATTACAAATGTCAACAGATGGGCCTTTAAATAAATTCAAGTAAGCATTTTCAAAGGCTGATCATTGCCATAGGTGACTTCACAAAAAAAAATCATGGATGAAAAGGAAACACTTTTTCATTTTTCCTTAGTGTACTAAACAAAAAGTCTGGGGCTGGGCGCGGTGGCTCACGCCTGTAATCCCAGCACTTTGGGAGGCCGAGGCAGGCAGATCATGAGGTCAGGAGATCCAGACCATCCTGGCTAACACGGTAAAACCCCGTCTCTACCAAAAAAAAATACAAAAAAACTAGCCGGGCGAGGTGGCGGGCGCCTGTAGTCCCAGCTACTCGGGAGGCTGAGGCAGGAGAATGGCGTGAACCCGGGA
>NW_012114555.1:8448944-8458989 GCF_000951035.1 Colobus angolensis palliatus
AAAAAAAAAAAAAAAGTCCATATTGTATATGGACATTTAAAAACGTCATTGATACTAGTGAATAGATCCCTTTAATCCCGAGCAGAGGTGTTGAAGCTAAGGATGGAGGAGAAGGGTTTCTAAAATAACGCGTCCCCTGCTCTGACCCTGAGCAAAAAGGCAGCTTTGGACTTACTTGAATCCCTTTGGAGTTAGGATGCACTTTGAGTCATGCTGGCAGGGGTTCAGGTCCTGGGCACAGAAGTCCAGCTTCTCCTCACACAACTCACCTGCAACATGGCAAACAGTGTTAGCGCACAGAAAAAGGTCAACAGGCTTCCTGCCAGCAGACTGTGTCACTGTCATGGGTCTTAGAGGTTAGGGCAGCTTGTGATTTAAAACAAAACAAAGCAAAAAACCCAAAACAAAAGCCACAAGGCATGGAACCAGATGGTCCATTATCCAGTTCTGGGTCTGCTGCTAAGTAGTGTTGTGGTTTTGGACAACAGGACTGTTGCAATCTATAAGCCCCTTCAGAATATACTATGGGAATTAGGAAAAGGAAATCTGAATGCTTTTCATTCCTGTTGTTTATTTTGGATTTTTTTTTCTTGATATATAGCATAGATACAAAGGATAAATACATTGCTAACGATTATTCACAAACTGAGCCCACTCAGGTCACCAGCACCCACATCCAGAAACACACCATGTACCAACACCCCAGAAGCCTCCCCCCGAGTCCCTGCAAAGAGGATCACTATCATGACAAGACCATAGGCTAGCTGTGACTGTTTTTGAGCTTGACATAAATGAAATCATTCCATATGTACCCTTTTATGCCTGGCTTAGTCTACAGTTTTATGTTTGAAAAAAATATTCTCAAATCTTCATAGTCTCTGGTTTTAAAAGTCTAAAAGAAAAACACTTTGTTTTCTTCTTATGAATCACTGCCACAGCTCAACAGAATGCTTCTTAGAGTCACATCCTCTGACATAAAAAGAAAAAAGTAAAAGGAGACTCAATCCAGAGAGAGAGAACATATATTTTTTCCATGAAAGTCACCTAACTCGGCCGGGCGCGGTGGCTCAAGCCTGTAATCCCAGCACTTTGGGAGGCCGAGATGGGCGGATCACGAGATCAGGAGATCGAGACCATCCTGGCTAACACGTTCAAACCCCGTCTCTACTAAAAAAAATACAAAAAACTAGCTGGGCGAGGTGGCGGGCGCCTGTAGTCCCAGCTACTCGGGAGGCTGAGGCAGGAGAATGGCGTAAACCCAGGAGGCGCAGCTTGCAGTGAGCTGAGATCCGGCCACTGCACTCCAGCCTGGGCGACAGAGCCAGACTCCGTCTCAAAAAAAAAATAAAAAATAAAAAAGAAAGTTACCTAACTCATGAAATAGAACTTCTATCAACAAATGAGAGCTGAAGGCATAACCACGCAGATTCTAGGTACTCTTTGTTGAATCACATGACTGATAATTTCTTTAGAAAATTTCTTCTGATACAAATAACATGGTTATTATTTCAGACACATTAGACCAAATGTAATTTTCATTTAAAAGACTTTCCCAGTTGCTGTGAAAGTATTAAGGTGACTGGAAAGGTATTCAAATACATAATATATATTAAGTTATATAATACATTTTAAGTTATTTTTACCTTTTCTACTTTACTTCTACTTTCGAATTGTTTTCTATGCAATAAATAGACAAATAAAGTGACACATCTATAGGCAGCTGTTCATTTCCAGGAAACTACTAAAACTGTCATTTGTAACAGCATCGGTAAAAATTTCAGGAGTGTGAACCTTGTAACGGCACCGCTTTGTTACAAGATGATCCTTTTAAAGTAATACTCAGCTAGTTGGCAGAAATCTTTGCTTGACAACTAAATGTGGCATATTATTTAGACTTCAAAGGTCTTTTCCCAGGATGCAAATTAATAAATATATTCATCTAGTTATTACATCAATCTGGTGTAGGATATTAGTTTTTATCTGTCTCTTAAAAAGAACTAATTGCACGGAAAGTCTTATATATTGCTTCTGTAAGTTTTCAGGGATCTGAAAGATTTTTAGCAACATATGCATGATGAATGATTTTTAAACACGTTTATTTAAAGGCTTGCGATTTCAATTAGTATTACTCTAAGTTGGATACCTTGATGAAATGCATTCATCATATTTTATCAGCCTACTATGATGAAATCACTTTCAGTTTCTAACCAAATCTATCTGATGGAGATATACGCTGTTTATAGTAGTATCTATACAAGATAAAAACTGATGGTAAAGAAGGACCATTTGAGATACATAAGAAATGCCATTTTATGTACTTTTCACTTTATGCCTAAATAAGACATTGTTTCAAAATTATAATAAAGGGACATGTTTTATTCCTTATTTATTCTGATACAATCCAACCCAATCCATCCAATCTAAGTCACAGTCCATAAGGATTTACTACATGATGTTGTGCTAGAGGCCGGAGCTACAAGGATGAATGTAATGGGCTCTGCTCCTAATCAGTTCTCAATCTACCAGCAGAGAAAGTCTTGAGCTAGGGACAGAACAGAGAAAATGAATTTCATTTCTAAAAAAATAAAACTGAGAGTTGACCCTTGTCTATAAGGAATTACTCCATAGACTTGATAATGGAAAGGAGTGAACAAGGACAAAGTTCCAAGAAACTGTTAGCTAACCAGATTGTTAAATCTCTAATCAACAGCTTTAGACTAAGCATGCCAACTTGAACATAAAAACTACACCAATGTCAAGTATTCTTTATCTCTATAAGAGTCACAAAATAGCAATAATCATTATTGAGATTGTATATGATACTTCTTTGTGACCATTACATAGCTATACACCTGACTTTAGTAAGATAAGTTGATGACTTCAAAAATGATTTGATTTTCGGCCAGGTGCAGTGGCTCAAGTCTGTAATCCCAGCACTTAGGAGGCTGAGGCAGGTGGATTGCCTGAGGTCAGAAGTTCGAGACCAGCCTGGCCAACATAGTGAAACCCCGTCTCTACTAAAAATATAAAAATTAGCCAGGTGTGGTGGTAGGCGCTGGTAATCCCAGCTACTAGGGAGGCTGAGGCAGGAGAATCACTTTAACCTGGGAGATGGAGGTTGCAGTGAGCCAAGATTGCACCATTGCACTCTAGCCTAGGCAACAAGAGCAATCAAAAAAAAAAAAAAAAGGTTTGATTTTATTATCACCAAAACTTATAATGCTAACAAATATTACAAAAACATTTTCTGCATCCAATTACTGCCTAACTTGCTTTAAAAACCAATCTTCCACCCTGCATTCATGTCACCTGGGTCTGTTTACTATTTCCTGAATTTATTTTAACTCCATGCCTGGGCTAATGGTTTCTCCTTTTGCTTTAATAACATCCTTTCACAATTCTGTTGTCACTTTTCTCATCCATTATATGTCCCCTTCTCTACAGAATCATGCCAGATCTTTTCAACTATTTCTTCTCTATCTCTAATTTTATATCGTGTTTGACTGTGCCTGTCTTATGGCATATACATGGTATACATTTGTTTATGTACTTAATGAGCATTTATATCGTGCTTACTACTGTATGCCAGACAATTTTAAACATTGTATAAATATGCAGTCACTTAATATTCATTACAAGCATATAAGGTAAGGTTTTAGGGTTGCATGGTTATGTGTGCATTTTATATTACTGGTGTTTATCTGATTCTCTTTCCTTGACTGTAAAATCACTAAGAGTAGAACTCTTGCCACATTTGCTTTTGCTTTTTTCCACAGTGTGGTATGCTGACTTACTCAAATAATAGTTATTAAAAGGAAGAATCATGCTTTAAGGCAAAAGCTCTATTTTGTTGACCTGTAATCAACTCGGGTTTCATTCCAGCCTTTAGAGATTAGTGTAATTTTTTGCTTAATTACTCACTCGTGATTAGTAATAACATAGCTTATGCTATTCTCTTTAAACATTACTGTGAATTTTCCCTGACTAAATATTAACATGAATGTATTCATTGGACTGTTTCTTTAATTTTCCTTAATTATATTGGATTCTGCTATACTTGAGGGAAGGACAGCTTTCAAAATAGTGCAACAGTGGTGAGATTCAGGAGCTCAATATAAGAAGGGAAACTTAGCAAGCTCCTTAGACAAATACTGGACTGCATATCTCCTTCTCCACCAGTAAGAGGAAATTGGACAGCTAAAAGCTGCACTGGTTTTCCAAGAAGAATAGAGATAAAATGACTAACACTAGTCAGCTAATGTATTTTTAGTTACCAATATTGAAAAGTTCTCCCAAAACTCATAGTATTGTGATGACATGATGCCATTTTTACCTGGTTTTTATTTTTACTATAAGTTTAGTCAGAGCTAGTACTGAGTTAGTAGAAAAATAATTAAAAAATAGGGCAATTGAGTTTGCTTTTGTGATGGCTTAGGGCCTGAGATAACATTGTCAATGGCTGCCTCCCTTCCAGAGACGATAAAGTGTGAGGTGACAGAAAGGAAAACTGGAAATATTCTTTATTCGACTATACAGAGTTAGTGTTGTAATTGATTACACCATAAGCAGGTCTTAATATGTTTAAACTGACATCAAGAAAGATAAATGAATCCATTGGAGTGGTTTGGGGCAATGTGGTTGAATATAGGTTAAATGTTGGTGCCCATGAGCCTCTCAAGAGATAGGAGCCTAGGCAACCTTGACTCCATGATCTGGCTTCAACCCATTCCTCTAAATCCCAGGAAATCCTATTTCTTTATTTTCAGCCATGGACCCTTAAAACTTCCCAATAGAGTGGAACACAATCATTGCCTGGCATTTGTGATTTCACTTTTGATCAGATGAACAAATTAATTTCCCTTACGATTCTAGTCTTCATTTCTTGTTGGTAAGAGCTGAAAACATTCTGAGTGTATGTATATATGTTGGTTGTGTATGTTTTGGAGAGAAAACAAAGAGTGGTCAATCAGGGGGTCTATGGTTACCTCTTCAGGATAAGAGAGGTTAGTAAATGATCTACTATAACTAGTAATAAATATTGCTGGTAACCAATATCTGTGAATGCCAGAACTTTCTTAAGAAAAAGTGCCACATGTTGTAAACAGAGGAATTTTTTTGATACAGAGGTTTTTTTTTGGAGATGGAGTCTTGCTCTGACACCGAGGCTGGAGTGCAGTGGCATGATCTTGGCTCACTGTAACCTCCGTCTCCCAGGCTAAAGCAATTCTCCTGCCTCAGCCTCCTGAGTAGCTGGGATTACAGGCATGGGCCACCATGCCCAGCTAATTTTTGTATTTTAAGTAGAGACGGGGTTTCACCATGTTGGGCAGGCTGGTCTCGGACTCCTGACCTCAAGTGATCATCCCACTTTGGCCTCCCAAAGGGCTGGGATGACAGGTATAGAGTTTTGTCTGTTTCTTAGATCACCTCTTCCTGATTTTGCCTGTCAGTTATACACGGGACACAGCAGGACAAGAAATGACCAAGTTCTACAGCAACACTATTACAACTTGTGAAAGAGCATGTCAAAAGTGATACCCACTCTTGTAAATGGGAATGATTTTTCAGACTCACTCTTGAAGAGGAGGTAAGATGCTACTTACTGAACATCTGTGAATGTATTTCTTCTGAAAAATTTCATGGAGTGGTAATGTATCCATTCACTCTGGCTTGCACGACTCCTGGTTTACACCTGTTGTCCCAAGGTAATTGTCAATAGTGTGCCTGGGCACTCACATAATTACCCTGATTTGGATGAGAAATGTTATGGGTCACCTTCTAGGTGGAAAAGTAAAAGCTGGATCATCAGAATTGATAATACTCTCCAGTGAAGAGTGAATCAGCATAAAGAGATCTCAGGGAGTAACTGTCCTTATTGGGGAAAATGACATTTGGGTAGTTGTATTACTGTCTGGGATGGCCTACAATTGTATGCAGTATATGGGAGTCGACTGGTTGCAGAACTATTTTATTGTTCTCGGCCTCAGTTCTTAATCTGTAAACTGAGGCTCTGGAATTAAAGATGTATAAGGTCAACTGTGGCTCTGAAAAAATTCCTTTTTTTAAATAGAAAGGAAAATGCTTCTGAAGATATGGATAATGCAGACAGCAAGTTACCAGAGGGAGTATCACGTTTAGCTGTACAAAACAACATTATTGCATTCAGCAGTAAAAATAAAGCGCCAGCATGTGTTCAGAGCCCCCTGTGGTACCGATATTGTGAGTATTATTGCATTGAGGAGGAAACCTCAATGCACATTGATGGTTTTTATGAGAAATAATAATAATACCTGGAGCTTGGCCTTACCTTCTGCTTCATTTTAGATCTATGAACCTAACTGTTTTTTTTTTTTTTTTTTTTGAGACAGAGTCTCATTTTGTCATGCAGGCTGGAGTGCAGTGGCACAATCTTGGCTCACTGCAACCTCCACCTTCTGGGTTCAAGTGATTCTCCTGTCTCAGCCTCCCCAGCTAGGACTACAGGCACACAACACTATGCCCAGCTAAATTTTGTACTTTTAGTAGAGATGGGGTTTCACCATGTTGGCCAGGATGGTGTCATCTCTTGAACTTGTGATCCACCCGCCTCGGCCTCCCAAACTCTTGGGATTACAGGTGTGAGCCACTGTGCCCGGCCTGAACCTGTTTTTAATGCTCATTCCTTGTTCAACACAAAGGGGCCCTTCCTATTACCTTCATTTTTACTTCCTTCCTAGTATCTTATCTTTTCGTTTAAATTTGTTACCATACTTACTGAAATAGTTTTAGAACTATTCTACAAAGTTCTTCCCTGATACTTATAGAATGATCTGGCTATAGCTTTTTCAAATAATTAAAACAGCAAATCAGATTTTTAACATCACCATATATTTTGAGTCCCAACTATGTATGGGGACCTGTATCAATGCTAGAAGTATAACGGTAAACAACAAACTACTCCCATTTCCATGGAGTTTACGTATGAGAGGAGGGGGAGAAAGATACTAATTCAGTAATTTCCCAAGTACAATAGTCCCCCTTTATCAGCAGCTTTGTTTTCTGTGGCTTCAGTTCCCCACTGTTAACAGTGGCCAAAAGGTATTAAATGGAAAATCCCAGAAATAAACAATTCGTAAGTCTTGAACTGCATGCCATTCTGAGTAGCTTGGTGAAATCTTGTTCCATTCTGCTCCATCACACCCGGCACGTAAATCATCTCTATTCAGGGTATCTGGCTGGAGAAGCCTCCTGCCCATCGGTCACTTATGAGCCATCTCAGTTATCAAATCTACTGTTGTGGTATCACAGCCTCCTGTTCAAGGAAACCTTATTTTACTTAATAATGGCCCCAAAGTGCAAGAGTAGTGATGTCGGTAATTTGGACAAGCCCAAGAGAAACTGTCAAGTGCTTCCTTTAAGTGAAAAGGTGAAAGTTCTTAACTTAATAAGGAAAGAAAGAAAAACTGTACGCTGAGGTTGCTAAGATCTACAGTAAAAATGAATCTCCTATCTCTGCAAAGTTGTGAACAAGGAAAAAAGAAATTCAAACTAGTTTTGCTGTCATACCTCAAAGTGGAAAAGTTGCAGCCACCGTGCATGCTAAGGGCTTACTTGGGATGAAAAAGGATTCAGTGTGTGGGTTGAAAGACATGAACAGAAACATGTTTTGATTGATAGCAACTGGCTTCAGTACTATTTGTGGTTTCAGGCATCTACTGAGGGTCTTGGAATGTATTACCCGCAGATAACGAGGGGACTATTATATGTATAAAAGTGTCTCTGTGCTGAATGCTAAGCAGGAACATTTTATGGGGCTCTAGAAAGGGACTGTTTCCTCTGAAGAAGGACAGGAAAGGTTCTTTTGAAGAGGTGAGACTCAGAGGCAAGGGTGATGTGGAGAATGAAGAGCTCCGACAGAGGCTTCTGCAGGAGGCAGCATGAAGGACAGGAGCCCTGAGAGATGGGAGCGAGCCTGGGAAAACACGGTGCCAGAGGAGCCCCAGAGGCTGGCTGGGTCACAGGGTTGAAGGTCTTCATTCTATGAATAATGGGCTGCTACTGAAAGGTTTTCAGTAGGGGCATGGCCAGATGACATGTGCACGTTACTCTGGCTGGGTGCGGTGGCTCATGCCTGTAATCCCAGTACTTTGGGAGGCAGAGGCGAGCGGATCACCCGAGGTCAGGAGTTTGAGACCAGTGTGGCCAACATGGTGAAACCCCGTCTCTACTAAAAATATAAACATTAGCCGGGTGTGGTGGTGGGTGCCTGTAGTCCCAGCTATTCGGGAGGCTGAGACAGGACAATCACTTGAACCTGGGAGGCGGAGGTTGCAGTGAGCAGAGATCGCGACACTGCACTACTCTAGCCTGGGCAACGAAGAGCGAAATTCTGTCTTTAAAAAGAAAGAAAGAAAGAAAAGAGCACTTTGTCTCCATTTGAGGACGGCAGATTGCATAAGTGGGGATACACGTGAGAGGTGACTGCTTATGCAGGGTAGGGGTGGGGTGGAGGTATACATGGCCCAAAGCAGTGTTTACGAAGCAAAACAGATGGGACTTTTTGATGGACTGGACAAGCATGGGGGAAAGAGAGAGAGGGAGTTGTCTAGGATGTCTATGATTCAGGTATGTATATTGGGAATTACCTTTTGGTGACATGGAGAACAGTGGAGGAAGAACAGGTTTTCTGGTGCAAACACAGAGTTTAAAATACAGTGAAGTGGTGTTGAGGATTCAATTATGCCCCTCAAAACAAACACAAACAACAAAAAACTGGTATGTTTGAGACCTCTGGTACCTCAGACTGTGACCTTATTTTGAGATAGAGTTTTCACTGAGGAGAGCAGGTTAAAGTCATTAGGGGAGGCCCTAATCCAATATGGCTGGTGTTATCAAAAAGGGAAACCTGGATACCAGGAAAGACAGGCACAGAGTAAGATGATATGAAAAACAGGGAGAAGCCAACTAGACAGGCCTGGAGAGACATTTCCCTCACAATCCTCTGCAGGAATCAACACCATGGACACCTTGATTCCAGACCTCTAGCCTCCAGAACTGTAAGACAATAAAACTCTGTGGTTTAAGCCTCCAGTTTGCAGTAATTTGTTATGGCAGCCCTAGCAAAACAATACAGGTAGTAAATTCCAAATCACTGGAAGTTTATGGTGGGGAATAAAACATTCAACTTATGCCACTATTTCTTCCTTTTTTTTTTTCTTTCATTTTTATGTCTCTTTCCTCTCATTTTATTTCATGTAGCTGTCCTCTCCTTTGTCTCAAGTTTTCTTTTTGGTACTATGAGCTTCTCCTATAGTCAGTCTGTAATAAGTGGTGCACAAAGGAGAGGGAATGGCCCATGACAAGGCTCCCTGTGCTTCAAGAGAGTCGAGACGTAAGTGGAGCACAGTAGTGTAGATTAGCTCTACATGTGCTGCTGTGGCCAGAAGTCTCTCTGCAAAGCACTGTGCGTTGTGCTTGACTTGGACCAATCATCACTTACTAACTCTGTTGGAGGGGAGCTGGTGTTAGCAGTTAGGGCTTGCAGGACAGGCTATCCAAACAATAACAACAATTCTTCTCTTCAAGGTCTTAGAGATGGCAAAGGCAAGAGAATCATAGGCTACTTTGTCTTGCAGAAGAGAAAGTGAGTCGAATGCCTGTGCCATCAGTTTTTATGGTACGTTTGCAGATGTGCTTGAACTTTGAATGACAGCTACAATTATTAACTACTTGTGTGTGTGTATATATATACACACACACACACACATATAGATATACACATATATAATATATATACTATCATTAAATATAAAAATAATCCTGAAAGTGTTTTATTACTTTATATTATATCAGCCAGGCATGGTGGCTCATGCTTGTAATCCTAGCACGTTGGGAGGACGAGGTGGGTGGATCACCTGAGGTCAACATGGTAAAACCCTGTCTCTACTAAAAATACAAAAGATAGCTGGGCATGGTGGTGCACATCTGTAATTCCAGCTACTTGGGAGGCTGAGGCAACAGAATCGCTTGAACCTGAGAGGCAGAGGTTGCAGTGAGCTGAGATCAT
>NW_012114555.1:8460198-8660731 GCF_000951035.1 Colobus angolensis palliatus
TTTTTGTATTTTTAGTAGAGATGAGATTTCACCACCTTGGCCAGGCTGGTCTCGAACTCCTGACCTCGTGATCCGCCTGCCTCGGCCTCCCAAAGTGCCAGGGTTATAGGTGTGAGCCACTGTGCCTGGCCTTGGCTGGACTATTAATTGCTTTCTACCTACCAAGAAATCTGGGCAATGGGATGTCTCATCTAGGTTTATTTAGTCCTCAAAGCCTGCTTATCAAAAAGGTGGAAGCCTGCTTATCAAAAAGGTGGATCATTTTGTCCCCAGATTAAGATTTCTGAAATTTTCCAACTGAAATCACTGTTAAGAATATTAATTTGTTAAAAATATTAATTTGTTTTACACTAAATGGATGTTGAGTATCTCTATTTAATTTTCCCCAAAGTTAGCTTTTTAAATTCAAGTTGGGCATGTCTACAACAAAATAATTTTAGATAGCAGTACATGGTGTTGCTGGCACACATCACTCTTGCTACTGTTGCTACCTTCTGCTAATGTAACTAGATTAGCTGCTTCTCTCTTTGATATAGATAAAAATCTGAGCCCATTCTGGGTATCAGAGATGTAGGAACGAGGTGGTGAGGGTACTGGAGCTGATACTGCAGCCCATTTTTATTCCTATTGTAACTTGTAACAAACTTTTTTTTTTAGAAGAAATAATTATTAATATTGATAATAATGAAGGAGAAATTTAGGATGGCAATCTGGATAACTGGACCAGAATTCTAGTGTTGAATGTAATCAGTCAAACTCAAGAAAGATTTGCATAAATGTACTAATTTTATTCTCTTTGAATTAACTCAGCAAGGGAAGATATCAAAATAAGCAACCTAATAGATAAAAAATACGATTTGATTTCTTAAAAGTACGCGACTTGAGGGCATAGGACACCTTTATATTTATATTTTTGTATCTCTCCATTCCCATTGCATTCACTAGTAAATTGTCTGGCACAAACTAGGTGCTGGATAAAAAAACAGGAAAGATAGCACTTCTTTGATTGCTTCTGGCAGGCAAATGCTTTTTAAAGGTTAATGGAGACCCAGATCACATAAAGAACAATGTAAGGAAGCAAAGAGAGAATTAAGAAACTGGTAGCAGATTTGTGTTCTGAGATGCTAGCCCGAGGTGTGCCCTTGCAGGCTAGATGAGATGGGTAATCTGTTCACTTCCAGATATCCCTACTGTATTTTTATGCCTAACAGTTACCATTCCAATAAAGGATGGAGACTCTGAGCTCCATTATCAAGAAATTGCACTTGTCAGCACTTAAGTGGCATGTTTGAGGAAGGTTAAGATGAATGGACCTGAATGTTTATCATTACCAAATTTTGTAAATTCGATCCAATTCTGATTTTAAAAACTATACATTTCCCATTTGTTCTTTATAGAAACAGAAACATTCTCTCTCCTCCTACAGACCATGTAGTATGGCAGAGAGATTGATGATCTATAGCACAGGATGGATATAGCTGATGAGACTATGGGAGTCATCTCAGGGCAGCTTCATTAAGCTGGACCTGAAAGAAAAGTATATATGTTTTCTCCTCTTTTGCTAAACCAGGCCAGCCCTATTTGTTACATTCTCAAGGTTATAATCCCAGGCACCACAGCACAATAACACAGGCAGATGCCCAGTAAGACGCATTAGCCATTAACAGATGTGCTCATTGTGTGCAATAGGTGTAAAATGGGACACATACATCATTGGAGCACTGCCATAGAGAAACCTCGTGAGATAAAAGTTTATCAGAATTCAGAATAGGAAGGTTCAAGAAAATATGCTATAAACGTAGGTATTTAGACGTTTCAAAGAAGGGAAATCAGTTTTCGGTTCCTATTTTCGTTTTCTAAGTGGTATGAAATGAGTTGCTTGAGTCTGTCAGAGAGCTTGGTCAGTGTTCATATTCAGAAGGAGTGTTTTTCTTTACCTACAAACTAGTAAAGTAGCTATATTATATTATTAATGTTCTTGGGATATGAGAAGTGATGGTTGTGTACTGAGAAATATTTGACCTGATCTGACTTTGCAGTAAAGAAAGCCAAAGAGTTTGCTCAGTAGATAAGGGTAACGTTTTATGGATTTCTGTATCACTTTCAATATTTAGCATGGTGTCCTGCATAACATGTTTTCTCAATAAGCATCTGGCATATTTTTAAATGGAAAAAAAAAAAAAAACCTTACCTCTTCAAAGAAACAAACACAAAATGAAGTATTTTTCAGCACTTCCTTATTGGAACACTGAGGCTAAACAATATAGCCAATTCCAGCAACTACTGAAACTTCAGAAAATATTTAACTCAGTTTTCAAAATAAATCAATTCAAATGAGATTGAATAAGACTTGGTTAGACTAATTGTTGTTCTGGGCTCAATGGGCACTGCCTATTAACTAAAGAGCAAACAAGATCTTTAAAACTTTTTTTGAGATGAAAGTGCATTTAAGAAAGTTTTGAAACATTGGAGGATGAATACAAACCACATAATATCACTAGACTGCCAAAGTATTCTCTCTAGCAAAAACAGACGGCAACTTACGTTTCCCTTATTTGGGGCTCACAAGTATGTCAGTATCTATAACGACCTTGATATAAAGACCTTACACATCGTGAAGCAGAATTAAAAACAGAAGTCACTGTTACAAAGAGATCACGAAAATCTAAAAATATACACAAAATTTACAAATCCAACTCAGCCAAATCCAAGAGCTCTTCAGCATTGTGTATTTCCTTATGTTTCAAAGTAGTGTATGGGGGCAAAGAGGACCAAAGACCTATCCCTAAATAAAATCTTTCTATATGAAGTGAGCGTACAAAGTAAAATTAAAAACAATAATAACAAAGACAGACAATTCTAAACAATATGGGGAGAGAAATTTCCATTCTATACATAATGTACCTTATGTAATTTTCTTTATAAAAAATTAGAATAAAGAATTCCCATAAGAATTCTTCTGCCATGGGGAATGGCATCAAAAATATCTGAACCATGTCACAGTAGTGATGATGGTTGGAATTAAATGATGCAAAATTTAAACCTGTCTTACAGGACAGCCTTCAATATTTCTGGAGTATAGACATTTACCCATTCAAAGTGTTTTCTGACACATGGTTACATGTTATTCTCAAATGTCTATGTGAATGATATGATAGATATCATTGTTCCTGTTTCACAGAAGAAAAATAAAAGACTGGGAGGTATCCCAGAGTTTATAAATATTCGTGCCGGGATGGGAAACCTGAACTTTTTCCCTTACCTACACAAACTAACCACCTGCCTTATGGGGTAAAAGGTAGCCTAGTTCTTGGGGAGAATTTATTCATTAATTGTACAGGCATTCATTCGGTGCTTTTTTCATGTCTAGATAAAATAGACGGCTTGGCTGCACTTGAATTTTGTGGGTACAGCTTTCCTTACATAAGGACAATTGTGCATAGTGAGCTGAAGAGCCAGCAGGAGAGCAGAAGGAAAGCTTGTTTGGCATAAACCATGAATGACAAATAAGCTATTGTGAGACAGAAAAGAAGCCGTGCCTGAAGAAGGCAGCAAGGCAGGAGGGACAGGCTCCAGCAGAGGCCCCCACCTCAAAGTGCATGCTTTGGGGCCAATGAGACATGGGTTTGCATCTGGGCCTCTACTTACAAGGCGCGTATCCTTGAATAAGTGGTTTATCATTGTTTCATAGAAGTTTTTGCCCACCTTTGTGTTGTTCACATAAACTACAGAGTTCTTTTAAATTAACAATGCATTGACTAATGACGTACATTCTTTTTAAGAAAATTCCCCCAGGTGCTAGAAAAAATGGAAATTCTATTTCCAATTAAGTTTTGAATTAAAAATATAGAGAATGATTTGACGGCTTTTAAAAGCAAATTCAGTCAGCAGCAAATTCTTGGAAAATAAAAGGGAGCTTTTATAAACATAAGCATGAAATTTAGTCAACACATGAAACCACATGGTGATTTAAAACACTTGTACTGCCAAGATTGTTTCTAAGAGTATACACAACAATTTAAGGACATATTCCTGTGGTGGAATAATTGCTATTATGTTTCTGAGATAGACTCAGCCGTTAGACATCCCTGACCCAGGCCATCAATTGCTTAGTACTTGTAAAGAGAAAAGATGCCATTTGACCCAGGAAGGTATTAGATGCGTTAATCCCCAGAGAACAGCACATGTTATATTGTTACATTCTAAAATATGAAACCATTTTCTTTTCAAGTTTTTCAACTTAACTCTGCACACTGTAAGACTAAGTCAGCAAACACAGTAAATCATCCAAGCAATGCAACAGAGGAAATGAAACCCATAGCAAGAGAAGACAGAAAGACCTGCTATACGATAAACTCTTTCTTTCTTTTTTTTTGTTGAGAGCAAGTCTCACTCCATTGCCCCAGGCTGGAGTGCAGTCGCATAATCTCGGCTCTCTGCAACCCCTGCCTCCTAGGTTCAAGTGATTCTCCTGCCTCAGCCTCCTAAGTGGCTGGGACTACAAGTGTGTGCCATAATGTCCTGCTCATTTTTATATTTTTAGTAGAGATGGGGTTTCACCGTGTTGCCCAGGCTGGTCTCAAACTCCTGGACTCAAAGGATCCACCTGCCTTGGCCTCCCAAAATGCTGGGATTACAGGGGTGAGCCACCATGCCCAGTCTATAATAACTTCTTTATTATCCTCATAATCCAACTCCAAATGCTTCAGATACAACTGGAACTATCAAGACAAGCACACATTGTGTTCCTTTTAGGACGTTGTGCCTGCATTTCGTACTTGAAGACTTTTGGTAAGCTGAATAATTAACAATCTAATGTAATTAGTTAAAACTCTGAGTCTTTAAGATAAAATGTCATAAATATTCCATGATGATTTCCCAGACACGGCTATCACTCTAATAATTCTACGACTTCTACGACTTACTTTTATGGGCCCTGATGTATTTGGGGAGCTGGGTGGATCATATTGATGTCAATGATTAAATATGGCTTTTTTATGCTTAAACATACTGCCTAGTAGTCTTGGCATCCTGTAAGTCAACTTCTTAGGCTTTATAATATTTATTTCCTAAAGTGTTTCAATAAATGTATACACCTTCAAATATTTTTCATGTTTCATGTTACTAAAGATTTCTGCTTAAAGTTATGGGAACAGTCTTTCTTACTTAAACATTTTTCTATCTGCAGCCTTATCTACGGTACTAAATAACCTATGTGTTTCATTCTAAAAGTAATACATGTTTGTGACATATTTTAAAAGTGGAAGCATACAGACAAGTAGAAAATTTTAAAAATTTATAATTAGTCCCTTATTCTAGCCACCCCTTCTTCCCACTCGAAAAGTTTCTATTCGTTGTCTTCTAACAATAGATAAATTGCATATCAGAGGCCCATTTTATAGTGTTTGGCATAGTGAGGCATAGATTAAAGATCTGAATGACGGATTTGACATATTGTTTTCAGATTTTATATTTTGTCAACATTCCTTTTTACCATGTACACACAGCGAAATCTACGTAACTTTACAAGAAAGAGGGAGACTAAAATGAAAATCGTAATAGACTTAAAAGGCAACTAACCTTTTTCCACCTCATTCAGATTAGCAGCTGGCAGCGACAAAGACAGAAGAGACAAAAGACTTTTTACATTGCAATACAACAGCAGAGCACAGGAAGCCAGTGTGCAGCGTTCACAACAGAGAAGCAGGGGTGGGCGAGCGAGCTGAAGCAAGGCTTGGATTTCTTACCTACAGCCGGGCCACACGCACAAACATGGAGAAAATGAGGCAAAAGGTAAATGCCATCACAGGGAGCTAGAGGTCTGCGTCTAAACCAGGTGACGGAACAACCAGCAGCTTTACTGTTTAAGATGGACACCGAATGGCTTGTGCATGGGCGTCAGAGATTCGGAAAACAAAGAGAAAATGGGTACACAATGGAAAATTTAAAGTGGTCTGAATATTTTCCACAAAATGCGTTCTAAGGCTTTACATGCCCAATTTGCATGGAGATGTTCATTTTATGGAATTTAAGTAATCTCATTCAGTGAAAGGAGGGCTTAAAATGTGATCAACTCTGTCATACTTGTGTGTGGTCCTGTAAGAATAAGAATTAATTAAGACACACAGTCTTGATATAGCAGATGCAGGGTTCTGACTGTTGGGAAATACACAAAGGCACATTTTTGAATTAAACACCTACGTTAACACTAGAGCCTAAAAAAAGGGTCCATTTTTCTAAAAAAACAGGGGTGCCATATTTATAGTTTTTATTTTTATAGGTGTTAGGTTTATGTAATTTCAGGAATTCCTTGGACATTTAGCTCCAAGAAATGTCTTGTCTTTAGAAAGAAGATGATCATGATTT
The DNA here is from genome assembly GCF_000951035.1 of Colobus angolensis palliatus. Lineage (NCBI taxonomy): Eukaryota > Metazoa > Chordata > Mammalia > Primates > Cercopithecidae > Colobus > Colobus angolensis. The sequence goes on from NW_012114555.1 coordinate 8,466,565, forward strand.
TTAGAAAGTAACCAAACAAAAAATCAAAACCAACAAAATCTCTCAAGCTACAATTAAAACCTTAGATTTAATTTTAAAATTGTTTGTTTTACAATTCCAAAGTCCTACTTTCTTAATAGTATAGGGATGTTAATTTAGATTCATAGTGAATTCAACTTTTCAAAGGTTAATCTTACCTAAAATACGCTAGTAATCGGCAGTCATGCATTACACAACTGGAAGCACAGAGGATGAACTGGAGTATATGGAGAATGGTTTTGGTGACTAGGGTGGTGAAGTTACAGCAAGATTTGGATAACAGAAAAACAGCATTTGTCCTTACAGTTTATGCTGCCAATCCCTGGAGCAGGAAAGAGCAGAGAATTTTCTCCTCTAACAAATCAGTAACTACTTACTGTGATATTTTGGTCACACAGGGCTTAAATAAAGTTTAATAAATTCCCCATAGGTGGCTCATTTTATTTTAAATATCTCTAGTCATGTTTTGTAGTCTGTTCATCACAACTTCTCTGTCAGATTGCTCACAGATCTCTGAATTTGTTTCCATTGACATTATGTCCGTTCTGACTCTTGATATAGGTGTCAAATACAAAAACTGTCACCATAATAATTTACAAGCTTTTTTTTCTGTATAGCATTATTTGTTCCCATGAAACAGAGTTCACTTCTCATTGTATGCCTTTGGGATATAGAGTACAAAATTTTCAAAGGAAAAATGAACTTGTTACTAGTTCCCTGAGCATAGCAGTGCTTCTGCTTCCAGATCTCATGCTCATTAATCAGATTCCAAACTCAAATTTAAAACCATATAATCACATTATAAGAAAATTCCTCCTTAACTGCAGACTTGGATGAAGCAGGATAGAAAACTCTAGAGCTTCATTCCTACTTCCCATAATTAAAGGTCACTTATGTGTCAATGATTTCAAAATCTGCAGATGGTTGTTTGAAATTTTGTAAATGAGCTCATTTCACGTGTGCACAAAAATACTGCAATTAATAGATGAGTTATACATTTGCCCCATTTAGATATCTTCTCTCACGCCAAATTGTCAAACTCTTCATGGCCCACAAGACCCACTCTGAAGATAAAATGGTCGTATCTTCATGTTTTGTATGCCATGTACTTTCTGTTTAGTATTTTTGTTGATCCTTTGCCCACATTAAGGCAAACTGACATTTGCAATAGTTATAAGTAAAAAGACTAAAACAGTCCCAGTTCTTGTGGAGAGCCAAATGGCTCTTGACAGATACTCATGGCAAGTTCCCAGATGACAGCTTTTATAGATGTCACATTTTGGCTGAAGAATGGTTTGGCTAAGCTTTAGGTATTTATGATATGTTTCAAAGAAAGAGATCTGACATAGTTGGGGAAGTGAGGCTTCATAACACTTCTCCGTGGAAACTGCTCTGAACTGACCCTTAGAATGGAAGAAAACATGTGTTCAAGAGGAGCAGGTGTAGAGAGGGAGCTGGGGAAATGAAGGGTGAGCAGCTAAGACAAAGACTCAAAAGAAATGGGTAAGAATAAGGAATAGCAAATCAAAAGCCAAAGCAGGAGGACTCCTCCAAACCAACTCAAAAGAGTCCTCAACCACCTTCTAGAAATTTTATTGCCAAAAAGACATGTAAGAACCTGATTGCAGTTGTGCTCCACAGCCTAGGAAATATATATATATATATATATATCCCTGGTTCTGTGCTTAGGAAGGTATTGGTTAGGCAAAGTTTGCTTGAAATGCTTGGGTCCAATTTGTCTGGTGGAGGGAGAGTGGGTTGGTTTAAGGAGGCCTCCAAAATTAACTGGGTTCTTAAGCCCTTTCTATAATGATCAGGAAAATGATGGAAAAAGAGAATTATTCTATCCTAAGAAGGTACCAGGTAGCAGATTTTAGTGCAAACATTGGGCTTCTTGGACAAGTCTAAATCAGCCCATCCAATGAAGTTAAATTCTCAGGGTAGCTCAAAGGGCTCCAGAATTTGTGGTCACAGGCTAATGTCAAGTTTCTGAGGTGTGATAATACTGGTAATATTAGTGTGAAAGTCAAAGCTATGTAACACCTACATTCTTTCTAGATACTCTAGAAAGGTGCATGTAAAATATCAAATAATGCTAAAATTCTACCCACTAAGCAGACTAAGGTCTGTAGATATGTCCTATAAGACTTGGTAATACAGCATGTTCAAATTTCTGCTGGAAACTTAGTATGCTATTACTGGTTTACATGATATTGGGTGCTTTATTGGTGCCAAAAAAATAAAAATTAAAAATAAGACCCTAGAAAAGGCAGCCTTCAGAGTCACTCAAACAGATTTGGGTTGCCAAAAGAGAGCCTCATTATTCTACCTAGTATTTTCCCATCAAGGAAGGTACCTAGTAAAATTCAGTTTGGGTACTCCATAAAAGCTTCCATTTTAATCATTTTCCAAACAATCCCTGGGAAAATTTAATTATACAGATGTATGCTCATCTTTCATGTTGTGAGATGTTAACTCCAGTCACCTGCATTGTAATTTCATCCTTTGATTTTCTCACTAGGTATTAAATTATATGAAAATAGATATAATTAACGAAATGCACCCAGAAAATGAAAATAGCAACTTTGAGTAGAGTGACCAAAATTACTTCTCCATTTTTTTTCTTACAAATAAAATGTACAACATTCTTGTTTTTCCTTTGTCAATGTTAAGTGATTTATTAAAGGAAAAGGGGCATATCTATGAAGTTTCTAATTCAGAGCCACAAAAAAAAAAAAAATCAATTCTGACAAAACAGACAAGTCATAAGCTTGATGTTGACTTTAGAGCAAATTGGTTTGAATAGGGAAGAAGTTTAGCAATTAATAGTCTAATGAGATGTGTCATCCACATAAACAAAAGTGTTAGAAAAAAGGCGATAGTCTCATAAGACTATCCAAAGTGCTCAGTATCTTCCTGACTTTTAATTTGAGGGACATGGGTTACTAGAGCTAAACACTCACTAGCAAAGACGTAAGTATGAAGATGAATGATCTCAAATGCTCAATTATGTTTTGGCTATTAAATAAATGTCCTCTTTTCACACAGGTACTGGGGGTTGGTTTGCACAGGGAAAATGGTTTGCACAAAAATGCCATTTAATTGTGGGACTAAAAGCTTTAGGACAATAGCTTCTTTTATTACTGGATAGCATGGTTTTATAACAGATGCATGTGTCTGAACAGAGATTCCTGGGTCTTTTATTTGGTTAGCTGAAACTATCTTTAAGTCCTTACGTTATTTACATTACATCTGATTTTCAAGACACCTACCATTTATCAAATAATAAAATGATTTACTAAACATATATAACATAGTTCCAACGATGCTTTCAGATATACTGATCGAAGGCAAAATATTTCCTGTTCTTTGTACCTGTATACTCAGGTGGGCAAAGGCATGTGTAGTTATTAATGCCATCGACACATGTAGAATTATTTTCACAGTCATTATCTTCACAATCATCAACGTTGACTTCACAGTTTTCTCCTTCAAATCCATCAGCACAAATACACCTGAATGCCAGAGGAAGAAAAAGCAAAAAAACATCTTTTTGCCGCATTTTGAAGTCATGTGTTCTAAATGCTGAAAAAAGCATAATTACACTAATCAACCATAGAGCTTTTAACTACCAGAAATTGATTTTTTAAAATGCTTTTAAATGACATGTTGTAAACATCAATTTAAGGTAATATCCACCCAAGCAGAAACCATTCAAAAAATAAAATTTATGCTGGTTGCAAGAAGGCAAACGGTTCCATGGTCATAAAAGTCAATAAACTCACTGTATTTGCAGGTCTGAAACACAAGCAGCTTTATTCCACAGCCCTAGATATCTGAATCTTGAGTTGTGCTCTAATAAAATAATTCAGATTTCTTTGCTCATAAATGAAGAGGAACTAGTTCTGATTTTTAAAATTACAACATCCACTAACATACATACAATGTCCTTGATGTTTTGAAACAAAAATGAATCCGAAAATAAAATTTTTATCTTCCTTGCAATTACAAAATGTGAATGTTCTCTTTGTCTTAATAAATGCAATCCTTCCTCTGGCATAAAACAATCTTGAGTATGTATTGAATAATTTTTGAATAAGAGACAACTTCATAACAGAATGCAGAAGTCTATTTCTTCTAAAAAGTGAAATTCTACCAAGTTTTAGTAGTATATTGGCATTCTTATGTGATATTATTAGTGTCATTTAATAAAGAGCTCCAGTTCATAATTCAAGAAGTACATCTGAAATAATTGTACCATATGATTTAAAAACTCCAGATTAAAATCATTCACAGCAAGTCTCTCTACTTATCTTGTGTCTCAGAAATCATTAATTTTCTGTTTCAGTGGGACCTATATCTTATCATTACACACTCTGTTAAAGCAATAAGCAAAACAACAGATGAATATATGACTAGCAGTAGCGGACTAGTTGGCTATTAATTAGTATAATGGAGCCAACATTAATACTTTGTCTTGCCCTAATCTGACCTGATTAACCATAATGTGCATGTGTGTATGTTTGTAAATTAGTTTTGGTTTTGTAGCATCCTGAGCTGATAATACTGTAGTGTCTCCATTTAGTTTTTATATTGCAACATCTTCAAGAGGGACCCATACATAGTACCCTTTCTCCGGCATTCTTTGAAAAATACTGCTCTTTGATTTGAAAAGGACAATGCATGTTGGCTTAGTGATCCTTGCTCCAATACTTCAGACACAGATGATCACAGACTAATGACCTACCAGAATCCATCTTCTTCTCCTTCTTTTAAGTGGCAAGTTCCTCCATGTTTACATGGGTTACTGATGCAGGCATGAATTGGGACATCACAGTCCTGCCCCTGGAGAAGAAGGGGCAAGTAAAGTCAGCTAAAGCAGTTCTCGGCACATAGAGAAAGCACAGTAGAATAATAAAGGCACACCAAGAAAAGGTATGTTCTCAAACTGTGACTCTTAAAGTGCTTTTACTTACCTTGAAACCATATGGACAGGTGCATCGGTAAAAGTCAACTGGATCACTATTACATGTGCCATCATTTTTACACGGATTTGATAGGCAGGGGTTACATTTAGCTAGAATATTGACATCCACAGGACCTGAAAATTAATTGAAATATATGAGCAACTGATGCTCTTCCAGTTTACTTATAATTACTTGTATGCCTTAACGTAATGGTAAATTTTGTATAAAATTATTATTGGTCACATATCTATATGTGTCTCTCATCCATGACAAGCCAGAAATCAGCATCATCCTATGACGTTCAATAATGCAACAGGAGGCCTTCTCAACTGGATGTGCTGTGAGCCTCTCTGAGGTCAGTGTGGGACTCTGAGTTGGTATCTGATGTTAATGGTGCCAGTGTCGCAGAGTCCCCTCATGGGCTGACTAGTTTATGTGGATGTGTTTCTTGGCCATTGTCCGTACTTTAACCTCCTCCTGCTTCATAGAAATGCCCATTGTCAGTCCCAGAGAAGACTACGTGTGTGGGTGTGGCGTGGGGTGAGCAAATTTTATAAATAAGTAGAAATTCATCACTTTAATTAAAAACACAACACAATGCATCTGCCCAGGTAACATTGACACAGTAGTATGACTTTTGTATAGGAGATATAAAATAGTGCCACTTTATGCATATAGAAATAAACCAAAAGTATAAGCTCCATTATAATCTCCCTCATTTTCTTTTGATTCGGTTTATTTGTTGGTTCATTTGCACAGTACGTGATGGGTGATGTTTCTGTATCTTCCTCTCCAAAAAGAAAATATCTTTGAAATGATCTTTACTTGCAATCTCATGTTTCGGAAGATATCTCTAAAAAACTTCAAGAGCCGTGCAAGGTCTCGATTAAATGCATATTTAGCCACAGCCATTTTCCTTTGTTCACACATACTTACTGGACAAATGAGTGACAATGTGGAAATTGCACCGTCCTCAATAAAAGTATCTTCCACCTATGCTACTTTGTGCATTGTGTGTGAGAGCTCACCACAGTGCCTTTTGGCAGATGTGTCTGACAAGGACACTGATATCTTTATATGTAAAACACATACATTTCTTACTGTAAACATTAATTATATTTCACTCTGTAGTATAATCTCTCTGTAGTTTTTTATCTTCACTGGAACAAGCAGCAATAATTCTAATTGCACGTTTTATCACATGCAATTTCTAGCAAAGTTATCTGGGTAATTGCATAGCAGCTCTGCACCCCCACCATTACTGCTCTAACCTTCTAAGGTACCTTCGCCAAAAAGCTATATAACTTCTACTCACATAAACTACCTGCATCAAATTATTCTACAGATTAGAACCCACGTTTGAGTTGTTGATCTACTGAAAGAAACTCAGGTATATAAGACAACATGAATAAATATGGTGGCCACAGAGATTCATTGTGTCTCTTCATATTCTTTACTCTGGGAAATACTAGTACATATTCAAGTAACGGTATTGAATTAAAATTCATGAAAATGATAGTGCCCTGTAGTGTTTAGTTTTTCTATCAATTAAAAAACGCCTGAAATGTATTGAAATTCTGGTTTTATTTTACCATTAGGAGAAAGTTGACTGCTCCTAGGATGACCGTATTAAAGGAAAGAGGCAGTGCTTACTTCTTCTAGTGACCCCTCAGTCACTAGGAGAGACTGTGCCAGTGCTAATGTCCCCTACATTTTGTCTTGGTAACTAGAATAACTAAAGGAGTCTCTATATCAATTTACAGCTGGGAAACTGCTGGCATTAATTCTGAAGTAAAGTGAGCTCCACAGAAATTTAATTTCTCTCCACCCTGCCCAATTTATTTATCAATTAAAGGCAAAAAACTCAGCTGTTCAGCACACTGCAGAAATGAATGGTGACAGTGAAAGCAGTTTGTTAAATTAGCATAATACCTAACGACAAATGGTTTTGAGCTTGCTAAAGTTATATATGCGTCAGCAAGAGGAAAGAAAATAGCTCATTGCAAGTGGATCCCTTAACCAGTTTACAGGAAAACCTAACTCAGAACAAAGGCGTAGGATGGAAAGGTGAAGAAATGTATGCCAGCAAAACAGCAAGTCAGCAAATGCAACCACTCTAAGCATTTATCTGGCCACATCCCAAGGTCTTGAGAAAAAAATGTCTTTTGGCTTGTTACTGTGCTTTCAACCTTCTAAGGCTATGGCTTAAATAAAAGGAGTTGAGGGTTGGCAGTTTGTAAGTTCATCCTGCGGAATGTGATATGTTCCAAAAATGATGTCTGAGTAATTAGATGAGAAATTAAGAGATTGTCTTAGGGAAGAAAATGGAATACATTTTGAAGAATTTAATCGAGTATACTGGCAGCATCACTGCCTGGCTGAAACAGTCCGTGTCCATTTTACCACATAGTGGAGATTTATTTAATAAATGTCCACTGGACCATATCTGATTAATAATCACTACCTAATTTCTTTGCATTTTATTCAAGCCCAAATTTGGTTTCCCATAGAGATAATTATGCTGAATTATTTTTATATCTGGAATTTGTTATGGGAGATTGTTTCTCCCTCATATATGTTCAGTTTAGCTAAAAAAAAAAAAAAAAAACAAGATAACAAGCATTCTCATACACCTAGGACTCTTTTAACAATTTCTTAAACTTGCTGAACTGATTGTGGCACAGGGTTTGGGAACAGAGCAAAATAATTGAGTTCTAATTTCTTCAGGTTGGTAAAGTTCATGACTATCAACTTTACCAATGGTAAAGTTAGCTATCATTCTATTTACTTCTCGTTTTTCATATCTTTTTAAACCCAGTTATTCAACGATCATTTCTTATTTCTTATTGAGTTTGAGTAAAAGATGTTTGTAAGTCAAACAAATTCCACATAGCAGCATCCTCTGATATCTCTAAGGGTCTAAAAATGATATACTTTCTTTTCCTATTTTATGTAGCTTGTTATTCTCCTTAACCAAAAATCCTTTTCGGAATGTGATTTTTACATCTACCTGGTTTATCTAAATCCGCTTGTTTCTATAGTCTAATCTCTTGAAATGATATTCCTTGCATCTGGCTCTCCTCCCATTCATCTTCCTGTCCATATTTTGCCCTTCTAAGTCCATCTTCTGTCCTCTATTTGCATCCAACTTGTGATTCATTTTCTGTCCACTACACTTTCTCAGAGCTCCTCTCCTGTAATCTTCTTATTCAAGGAGAATGACAACTTTAATCTGTTTATACAGTAAGGAGATGATATCAGAGCTAAAGAGAGATGCCAAATAAAGTCATCATAAAATGGGGGAAGAGTTAAGTACAGCTCTCCATGAGCAAACCAACATTTGGCAGAATTTTGCACACTTGATTAGTCCTAGGTGAAACGAAGATGTCCATAATATGTAGCAATCTTGGGCACAGAATCTGTGTCAAGCAGGGAATCTAGTGAGATCAGGGACAACATTACGGCAAGTACTGACACTCTTTCTTAGACTTCCAGAGAGTTGGAGTAGGTACGAGGAACAAAAAGTGTTTTATTTAAAAGGAGAAACGCAGTCATTTTCTTGTTTGTCCAAATTTCAACAAAGACAAAGGCAAATTAGATCTTGCTGTTTACCTATTTATCACAGGCTTCCTGAGAACCTTCTATATGTGCTACGAGCTGCTCAAATTTGGGGAAATTACAGGGACTATTATGAAACCCATGGGAAATAGAGGTGGGCACCAGGTACAACACTGAGAGTTCATGACTTTATGCTGTTAAGGCATGCAACTGTGATTTGCAAATTAGGTGTGGCCAAGCACCAGAAATAACAGTACAACTTTAAGAAACGGAAGAGGTTCTCTGTGTTCTTTCATGGCTGCCTGGTAAAGAACTGCGATCTTCAAGCTTTTCTCCTTTCTAAAGCTAACTGCTTCCAAGAAACGTTAATATATTGTTAACAAATTAGCCTTCATGAGATGTGTGCCACAGAGGGGAAAGGAAATGTAGCTTCAGGGATAAAGATCTTTACTAATGTCACTGAAATGAAGGAGAACAGTCTAAGCAAACTGGATTGATTTAAGATTTGGTTGTGATTAAGAGAGCACTATAGTATTAGCTACATGGGTGGAGGTGTGGTTAGCTTAATAATTCAAAGGGAAAATGAGAAGAAAGTTTGGTTAACAATCTGTCGATGTCAGTTACTTTAATCTTTAATGGAAGAACTGTCGGATCTCAAATCCATTAAAGCTTGTAGGCAGACTTGCTTACTTGACTCAAATCACTAGTTATGCACCTGACACCACTATTGCTACCCAGTGAATTCTGCATCTCATTTTGATTTATTACCAAAAACTCCAGACAAAAACTTCTCACTGTATTCTGGAATCTGCCTTCATTCTGGCATCCCTTAGAAACATGAGTCAAATAACAAAATCCTCTAGTACTGCCCTTGTATCAAGTCAGAGGTACATCAAAGGCAACTCAGGGAAACATACTGGGGATATTTGACATTGGGTATAATTTAACTAAAAGAAGGTTTTTATGTAAAACCAATGCTTTTACACTCCACTTGCAATTACATTATGGCATTTCTCAAGTATTATTAATAATACCAAATGCATATTTGTTAACAACATTCCATCATTAATTTATCAAATATTTACTGAGCATCTACACTGTGCCAGGCACTAGGCCAGGTTTTAAGAGACCAAAGACAAGTGAAATGCCTGAATTTCTGAAAAAACTTACAGTTTAGCAGGAGAGACATACATGTATCAGTTACAGAGTGGATGTGGGGAATGACAATGTAGGTCTTAGTATATGTGTTTTAAGTTTCTGCAAGCCATCATGGGAGAAGAATCCACGAAGTGAATGGAAATATGAATGTGAAGTTCTTAAGAAAAGCCATGGCTAGAAATTTAAAGGCATGGATTGAAATCTACTGAGAACTTAATAGGGCTAAAGATAGAATGTCACATGTCTACATGAAAAAGTGGGTGGAAAAATAAAAGGAATGAGGAAGCCAAGAGATTTCAGAGGAAGGAGAAGTGGCCACCAGTGTTGAGGATGTAAAGAGAGCAAATAAAGATAACTAAAAAGAAGCCACTGAAATTGGCAAGATAGAAGGCACTGGTGTTCTAGTTTCAGTGGAGGGGTGAGATGATCTCCAAATGATAGAGGTTAAAATCCTGTAAATTTGCATTGCAAAAATAGTTAACTAAAAACACAAAGGCTAAATTACTACACCTTTTGGATTAGCAGGCTTGGCCATTTGCAACAGTTACATGTGACTTTGGGCCACTAAATGAACTTTCTGAGTCAAAATTAAATAGAAAGGGTAATAATTATTTTATAAAATCTTTGCATCAGAGAGAATATGGATGTAAAACATGTAAGAACAGAGCATTAATTGCTAGTTCTCTTTAGCTATTAAAAACAAATGTCTGTTAAGTTTTTCCCAGTGTTTTAAGTTTTAAAAAGTACAATAAAAGAGCCCCCCCTTTTTTAAATGGTACTTTTAGCAGATTACCTGAATGCTCTCTTTAGCCAATAAGCAAATCAAAACCTCCAAAATCTAAGGTAATTTCCAAGATAATCACTATGTACAAGTAATACTAAATCTGAAAATGTAAAAAAGATTTGACCAAGTTCTAAATAATGCTTCAAAACTGATCTGACTTGTGAATTTTTCATTGCTGTAGTTAGGCCTGAATTATTTAATCACCTTCATACTTAATTAAACGACTAAGGGCAATATCAATAATTTTGAGACACAGAACAAAAGCTCTCACTCAAGCCTATCAAAAACTCGTCCAAAATGGAAAATGTTGATCTTGCTAAGAAAAACAATAATATTACAATGTTATTGCTGAGAGTTGTGATATTTTTCACAGGAATTCCAGAATCTAGAGCATCCCTAACATATAAAATTAGAGGAAGAGATCAACCGTGGCATGTTAAATGTTCATTATCGTGGGTTCTGTCAAGGTTTCAGGTTTCTTTGACATTTCAGTTGGCCTTTATAAATGAAGTAATGAGGTACTTCAGCACCATATCCTGGCGTTTCTTTCTTTTGAGCTCATGGCTACCAGATCCCTGCCCATTTGGGCCTCCTCCCCGCTTTGTGTTATATTCGATTTGGTTCACAAGAAGAATGTCCTGTTGGCCTCTTGGACCTGACAGTATCAGTTACAATTCCATAGTCATTTGGTATGGATATATTATTAGCATCTTATACATATTTCTATCACCAGATTTCCATACCGTTTTTTAGAATTACCTATTTGAAAGTATCTATCAGTAGAATATCAGCTCCATGAGAACAGAGGTTTTACTCTGAATTGTTTATTGTTGTATTCTTACCACCCAGACACAGTGCCGTGTACATTGTACGAACTTGAATAATATTTGTTTAATGAATGAAGAAATATATCATTCATCTCCATTAGTCTGTTCACTCTTCAGCACATGTAAGTCACCTCCATGTGATTGTTCACTGTTCAGCACATATAAGTATTTAATAAATGTCTTTCAAATAAAAAAATAATTCAGTTGTTCCATAGCTAAAACTTCCTGAACCAAGGGAAATAAAGGGAATATTAGAAATTAACAATGTTCCACTTTCCACACTGACTTTCTCAATGACTATCTGGAGAGGACAAAAGCTGTTTTATTGCAGACTGCTTAATCACTCTAACTTCATCTTATATTTAAAAGATGAGGACAGGACATTTGGGTTATAAAGACAAGTCATGGCCATCTGCTTCCCACTCAGGAATGCTCTATCTGGGTATTAATTAAATATGATCTGATAATCAGTTTCTTCCTGTTCATTTATTTCTGTTATGCGTCAAAACGATGAGACTTTATATAAAGAAAACACTTTTTTCTTTATTAAAATAATTAATGACTCAAAATAACAGCATGGCATGGCATCCTCTAGTAGAAAAAATCATTTAAATTGTATTTAAATATAGCTATGTAAACATGTATTCAATTAAAAAATTCATCTTCCTGCTATATTTTGAAATTATACATTGACAAACCTTAATATTGAGAGTTTGTACTTATACAATGTTCATGAATAAAATAAAAATACATTAGACTGGCATAACGAGAGGGAAAGTTAAGTTAAAATATGTAAACCTTAATTATAAAACATTTAAAGAAACATTATATTGTTGCTTTAAAACTCATAAAGCATATATGCTTAATAGTATAGTACTCAGTGGATTTCCTTGAATGAATTATTTTAATTAATAGGTTAAAATACTTGGCTTTCTACCAATCCATTTTTGTAAGTAAATATTTCTAGTAAAGCTTTTGAGGGTAGTTCAGAATTTTCATTTTCTAAGTATGTTTCAATAATAGGGTGGCAATCTTATTTACACTGAAAATGTATTTTGAAAATACTTTTATTGAAAACTGTAAAATAAACTTTAGCAGTAAGCTTTGGAATCAGAGTTAAGGTTCAAATTCTGACTCCGATCAGCAGCTGAGTGATTTTTAAAAATGGCTTAGTGACTCTAAAATACAGTATTTTCATATCTCAAATGGGGAAATGATAGTTTTCACTAGAAGAATGGTGGAAAGATTAAAAGAGATAAAAATCTATGTAAAGTACTCAGCATTAGGCAAACTACTCAATAGAACTTAGCTATTATTGTTATTATTATTTGTAATGGTAGTAGTATTGGCAATGATCCAGTCTAAATGGTCATAAACCTTGAACTAGCGGAGTCTTCATTAATAGGACAATGAAACTTCAAAATAGTTTGACAAATGCTGAAACAAATGCTGGCAAAGGTCACTGTAAGTTTCAGTGCCTATCACTCTAAAATTCAGTTACAGAAAAACTGAGTAAACTATAAAGTCTTCTAAAGGCAACTGCGATTATATTGATTAAGCCTTGAATGTCTACACTGCTTGCCAACTGGCTTACACCCATGCTGTTTGCTATTTAAAGTATACCTTGAAATACATGCAATCTATTGATCTTATAGTGTAGTGAATATTACACTGAACTTCCACAGTTGAAATGATAAATTTAGGGTTTACATCATCTGACAATTAACAAGTTTCAGCTCAACTGTTTTTGCTGGCCCTGGAACAGGTCCAGAAGTTTCCTACAGTGCCCACCTGTAGCATTATCCTCACACTTGTCTGCCTGTCCACCTATGGCATTAAATCTTCACAGCCCTCCTTCTTTTACACAAATGATTCCTCTGAGTTCTTGTAGCAACTACACTATCCACTATGGGAGCCACCAGACATGTATGTATATTTCAGTTTAAATGTAAATAAAATAAAATAACGATTATTTTTCTCAATTGCATTAGCCATATTGTAATGCGCTATAATCCTATGTAACCAGTGGCTACCATATTGAATAGCACAGATTTGGAACATTTCTATTAGTATAGAAAGTTGCATTGGGCAGTGCTGAAAAGACCTAATTTTCCCTCAAACACATTTCCATTAATGCTACATTAAGTACATGAGATTCTAGAGTCAATAAATGAAAACAAAAAGCTCAAGTTAGTCAGATAATAAATACTGAGTTACACAAAGATGTATGTACGTATGAATGCATGTACAGGCAGACCTTGGAGATATTGTGGGTTTGGTTCCAGACTACCTCAATAAAGTGAATATTGCAATAAAGACAGTTAAACAAATTTTTTGGTTTGCCAGTGCATATAAAAGTTATTTTTAACTATACTGTTATACATTAAGTGTGTCTTAAAATGCAATACCTTAATTATAAAATATTTTATTGCTAAAAAAATGTGAATGATCATCTGAACCTTCAGTTAGTTGTAATCTTTTTGCTAGCCAAGGTTCTTGCCTTGGAGTTAGTGACTGGTAAGACTGATCAGGGTATGGTTACTGAAGGTTGGGGTGGCTGTAGCAATTATTAAAAACAAGACAACAATGAATTTTGCTGCCTTGATTGACTCCTCCTTTCACCAAAATATTTCTCTGTACTATGTGATGCTGTTTGATAGCCTTTTCTCCACAGTAGAACATTTTTTCAAAATTGAAGTAAATCCTCTCAAACTCTGCCACTGTGTTATCAATTAAGTTTATATAATATTCTAAATCCTTTGTGGTTATTTCAACAATGTTTACAGCTTCTTCACCAGGAGTGGACTTCATCTCAACAAACCACTTTGCTCATCCATAAGAAGCATCTCCTTTTTCGTTGAAGTTTTGTCATGAGATTGCAGCAATTCAGTCATATCTTCGGGCTCCACTTCTAATTCTAATCTCTTGCTATTTCTACCACATCTGTAGTTACCTACTCTATTGAAGTTTTCACTCTTCAAAGTCATCTATGCAGATTGGAATCAACTTCTTCCAAACTCCTGTTAATATTGATGTTTTGCCCTCCTCTCATGAATCACAAATGTTCTTAATGGCATCTAGAATGGTGAATGTTTTCCAGAAGGATTTCAATGTAATATGACCAAATCCATCAGAAGAACCACTATGTACAGCTGCTGTAACCTTATAAAATGTATTTCTGAAATAATAAGACTTGAAAATAAAAACTATTCCTTTATTCATGGGCTGCAGAATGGATATTGCATCAGCAAGCATATAAACATCATTCTCCTTATGTATTTCCATCAGAGCTCTTGGGTGACTAGGTACATTGTGAAGAAGCAGTAGTATGTTGAAAGAAATCATTCTGAGCAATAGGTCTCAAGAATGGGCTTAGGAAACCATGTTGTAAACAGATGTGCTGTCATCCACGCTCTGCTGTTCCATTTGGAGAGCATAAGCAGAGTAGATTTACCATAATTATCAAGGGTTCTAGGATTTTCAGAATGGTAAATGAGCATTGGCTTCAACTTCTTAGCCCCTAACAAGAGAGTTAGCCTGTCCTCTGAAACTTTGAAGCCAGGCACTGACTTCTCCTCTTTAGCTATGAAAGACCTAGATGACATCTGCTTCCAATAAAGTCTGTTTCATCTACATTGAAAATCTGTTGTTTAACAGTGCCAACACCTTCATCAATTATTTTAGATCTTCTGGGTAACTTGCTGTAGCTTCTACATCAGTATTGGAGCTTCACCTTGCACTTTCATGTTACAGAGAAGGCTTGTTTCCTTAAACCTCATGAATCAACCTCTGCTACCTTCCAGCTTTTCTTCTGCAGCTTCCTCACCTCTCTGAGCCTTCATAAAAACAGAGTAGGAGCCTTGCTCTAGATTAGGGTTTTGTTTAAGGGAATGCTGTGGCTGGTTTGATTTTCTATTTGGATCACTAACACTTTCTCCATATCAGCAATAAGGCTCTTTCATTTTCTTATCATTGGTCTGTTTGCCAGAGTAACACTTCTAATTTCCTTCAAGAACTTTTGCTTTGTATTCACAACTTGGCTAACTGTTTGGCCCAAGAGGCTTAGCTTTGGGTCTATTTCGGCTTTCAACATGGCCTTCCTTGCTACACTTTTTGTTGTTGTTGTTGTTGTTGCTAATTTCTAGCTTTTGATTTAAACTGAGAGATGTGAGACTCTTTCTTTCACTTGAACACCTGGAGATCATTGTAGTGTTATAAGCGGTCTAATTTCAATATTGTTGGGTCTCAGGGAATTGGGATTCCCAAGGTAAGAGAGAGAGACAGGGGACTTATCTTGGGCTTCCGAGGGCATTTCACAAATTAATATAAACTGTGATGCTCTAAGAGTGGAATACAAATATGCAACTTTTCTCAGATTTTTGTTACAATATTTTTTCGAGAAATAGTTCCAAGGAATTATAAACTTTAAGAAATACAGATAAGCATTAGCATTATTAAAAATAAAGTATGAGTATCGCTGGGCACAGAAAGGTGTAACAGAATCAGTTTGCAGTTTCTCAACTTCCCCGTGTAATTTGCCTAATAATGTGCTGAAGAGAAGGTTTTATGACAGTTCTATCTTCCTTGCCCCCCCTTTGACAATCATCTATCTCCCACTTTACAAAAGAATGATATACTTCTCAGTCCACCAGAAATTTATCCGGGTGCATGGTCCCAATAAAGAGCTAGGATCGTAAAAGAACAATTATTGCAAAAATTCTTGCAATCAACGCACATAATCCTAGAGAGGCACTGCAATAACATTTCACTTTCAACTTTAAATAAAATATTGATAAAAAATTATGTAGTTTCAATCAGTGATGCACTAGTATTAACAGCAATAATTCAATTCAAAAAAGATGTAAAAACTTATAGACTTTTGGTGGCAGGAAATTTTAAAATTTCAATTACATACTTTTTTTGGAGTAAAAAATGATACAATTTTCTGAGGTATTGAAAATAGGAATTCAAGGAGAAACTACAGTTTAAGAAAAAAATGCAATATATTAAGGAGGATCTTGTTTTTTTCTCTTATAAAATTAGCTCTGGTATTTAGATTCCACCAGATACATTTAAAAAAATCATCGAAGAGTTTTGTTTTAAAATGTCAATATTTACAATGTGCTGCAAATTGCCTTTTGCAAACATTTACCACTATGAAATACATTAGAGGCCAAATTAAAAACGTTGAGGGTGTGTATAGGTTTTGAAAATTACTTTTTTATTAATAAATTATGAAGTGTCCTATATCACCCTTTTTGGTGTTTTGAAATGTTATAACAATACAGTCAACAGCTAACATATTGAATGTTTGTGCGTGTGAGGCAGTCTTTTATCTGTATTATCTAATCTTAACAAAATCCTTTCAGACTGTAACCATCACCACCTTTGCTTATAATGAGGAAACCGAGGCACAGACTAGTAAAGTAATTAAACTACAGTTACCTAGTACCAAAAAGTGAAGCTGGGATTTGGCTCCAACCAGGCTGGGCTTCAGAGCTCACATTGCAACCCACAGCACAGTATTACCTACTTAAGTATGTTTTTCCTCCATAAATATTCAAATGTTGAAAGCTTATCTTTTTAGTTAGGTTTTCAAGTCATGGAAGGCAAGGCCATACCATAAAGTTCTCTATGCTCCATAACACCTAGGATTGAGTTTTGCACATAAAACATGCTTAATCAACATTTTCTGATTAGACATTTAACATTTTCAAGAATTTCTCTCCTCCATCTAATAATCATGAATGACCCTCTTAAAATATACACAATCTGGCTGGGTGTGGTGGCTCACACCTGTAATCCCAGGACTTTGGGAGGGGGGTGGATCACAAGGTCAGGAGTTCAAGACCAGCCTGGCCAACATGGCGAAACCCCGTCTCTACTAAAAATACAAAAATTAGCTGGGTATGTTGGCACTTGCCTGTAATCCCAGCTACTCAGGAGGCTGAGGCAGGAGAATTGCTTTAACTGGGACCCGGGAGGTGGAGGTTGCAGTGAGCTGAGATTGTGCCACTGCACTCCAGCCTGGGCTAGAGAGGGAGACTCCATCTCAGAAAACAAAAACGAAAACAAAAACAAAACAACCAAACAAAAGCCCCCCAAAACCCCACAATCTAAGTATAATAGTAAACTTTATCCCACTATTTATAAGGAACCTAAATCCATATAGCTGACTACCATCGGTGGAAATATTTACACAACAACTTTAGTAGTGGTTATCTCTATGTATGCTGAATAATGGTTAATTTTATTTCTTCTTGCAGAAAATAAATTGTTTATTATTATTCATATTTTCCTATTTAGGGGCATGTATTATTCTTGTAATAAAAGAAAATAATATTTGTTATTCTGACAATATTTAGAATTTACAAATACATCAAACAAAAGGAAAAGAAAGGGATATAAACAAGCAGGAAAGAAGAACATCAACACAGGAAGGCTGCAGCACATGAGGCGAGTCAGAAGGTTTGGGCTGAACACTCGGGAGGGCCTGTTTCTCCTTACCTGGAATGAGGAAGCCACAGGGCCCTGGCAGCCCTAGGAGCAGGGCACATGTTCAGACAGGGCAAAAGCAAAACATTTGACTTGTTAGAGGCTATGACAGGAATTTCCAGAAATTGTGAACTCTACATTTTTGATACATTTTCAAGAAAACTTGGTCATTTCCAATGGACTACTTCTGAGATTTAATTGAAAAGCCTAATTCTTTACTTGGGCACCTCCGGTAACTGCTCTGTCTTATCCAAGCATGGGCTGAAGAAATAATCATTTATTGGGCTTTTCAACCATACCTTTGGAGTGACAATTGGTTGTCTTTTTTCTTTTTTACTTAATATAGTAATTCTTAAATACAAATGATTAAAAACCATACCTTGACAGGTAAATTTTTTGGAGGGAGTTGTGAGTAAAAGTTTATCTGCCATTTCTCCAGGACCAGCACAACGAGCAATTCCAGGCTCCTTATATTCCGACTTCACCCAGTCGGATAACCACTGCATGTTACAATCACAGTAAAGAGGGTTGGCTCCAATTGCTCTGGAAAAACAACACCACAAAAGCACACACACATACACACACACACACACACACACACACACACACACACACACAAAGTATGGAAGTATTGTTATTTCCTAAGGGCAAAGAATTCAAAGTGATGCTCAGCAGAAAATCCCCATAGATTTACTGAGGATAACAATTTAGCAAAAAAATAGAGACTCTGGGGATTCCCCATTTTCCTGAATGATGTGCACTGGGATTTAGTGAGCTGTCACTGGTGTTAACACTCATCTTGCTTTAGAAGGTCTCCTGATATTTTCAGAGACTTGTTTATATTGAGTGTAAGCACACCCTGAGTGCATTAACATTTCATTCACCAATTATTTACTGATAACTTAAATCACAATGCAAGATTCTGAGGACCCAAATATACATAAACACATTATTCTTACCTCCAGAGAACCCTGCTGCAGAGGAGATTAGCATTACATTAGGATATACTCACAGATGCAAAGAAGTTTCATTAGAAGTGATGTAGGAAAAGTATTACAAGATGATGGAGAACCAACAGACTAACTTGTCTGGGAGGCTAGTGGTTAAGAAAGTCTAAGCTGTGCAGGATAGTTAAGTAGAAAGGTTGGGAACAATGATACAGATAAAGGACAGGTAAGTACAAAGAAAGAATATAAAATATTGAAGATGTCTAGAGCTAGCTCACCAGAGCTGAGCTGGACCTGCACTGGGTGGTGTCTGTCCCTTTTCAAAGTCGTTCATTTTATGGTTGTTCATTAGTAGTAGTGACAGGAAAATAATTAAGGTAATAGCTAACATTTATTGTACTAATACTATATGCAGGAGCTGGGATAAGCCATTTATAAGAATTACTTCATTTTATCCTAAATAGTAACTTTATAAGGTCCATTTACTTAATAATTCACTTTACAGATTCAGAAACTGAGACCTGGACTCTTAACCTTAAAAAGCTTGGATTGAAGCAGTAGGTGCATACAATGGCATTTAAAAACGGCTTACTTCTGATTTACAATTAGCTTCTAACTAATAAGACCTCTAGGTCTACTGCCAGGAGAGTTATGTTATGTTTTTTAGGTAGCCCCCCAAATATATGTGTAGAGTCATAATACTTGATATTGTGGAAGTTTTAATGCCCCATTTAAGAATCAGAATGTAGTGAATGTTATGCGCATATGTATGTCAGATTCAAACCCTTCCAAACTGAAAATGAGCAAAATGTTTTTTAGTCATTTGATCTCATCTCTGCCAACATTTAAGTCCTTGCTATGTCAGGGGAGGAAGTGGGAAAAGTGAAAAAGCAGAGCTCTTTATGATCTAGGGGGTAAAAGACAAGGCACAAATGAAATGCAAGGCAGAGCAGGGCCCAGGACAAGAAAGACTCCACTTGCTCTCACTGTTGCGGGAGGAGGCTGGTAACACGAAGGGAAGTTCTGCTCAGCTCAAGCAGCACCTTTCCTGTGAAGCCGCTTCTGATGCCTGACCATAACACCGGCAGAACGGCTGCCTCCTCATTCAGGCTGCATTCTCTGCCTGAGGGCACCACAGCCCTGCACCTCTGAGCTAGTAGCTTTCTTTATATTGCAGCTCATGCACGTGGCAGCCATGGAGTTTGTAAAGGAGTGGCTTAGAGGTAGGTTCTTGGCTCAAAGACGAAAATGTAAAGGCCCTGCCTTCCTGGACTTAGTAGTTTAGTGGAAGGAATATTAATAGGCACCAGTCTGATAGCCTGATGTACAAAATGTCAATTGATAACACAGACTCTGTAAGGCAAATGCAGACATAATGTGATTGACTACTGGATCTTCAATTCAATTCAAAGAAGATGTAAAAGCATAGACTTTTGGGCAGGAAGTTTTAAAATTCCAATCATATATATATTTTTGGAGTCAAAAATGATTATTCCTTTCTCAATTTTGTAAACTCGTATCTTCTTGGAGTTTGTGGATTTTCGAGAGAAGTGCAAAACCAGGAGAGGATATGGCAGGCAATCTCTTCTAGGGAACTAGGGCACAACTGACATTGATATTTAGGCTGAAGCAGATAGTTGCCATCAGGTATCCAACCCAACATCAGCCAAGGAGGCTTTGGATCCTAAGGCTGCTGACTGAACTTCCTTCTAGGTTTGCCATGATCTTAACATTACACCTAGTAATAATAAAATCACAGAATTTCACCCAGATGAGTTTTTTGGACTCCACTTATATATTTTTAAATGGTTGTATTGTACTTCCAAAAACTATGGAGATACAAACAAGTTGCAATCAGAGAAAACACAAAGGAAAAGCCATTTCACCCAATTCAAGCATTTGGCTGTGTCTTACTTCCAAACTATAGTCTTGAACCACGTTGAATTTATTTTTGCGTGGTGCCATAGTTGATGCTGAATCAATAAATCCACTTTGAGCAAATCAGGATAGGCTTCACAGAGAAGGTGATATTTGGGATGTGACTTAGAAAAGCAAGGTTAGGATAGATAATTGAAAGGCAGCTGATATTCTAGAATCAGAAAATAATGAGAGAAAAAGCATAGGCTAGTAAAGTTGGAGAGCCATTATTGTAGAAGAGACACGTTTAGCTAAGCAAAGATAATTTGACTAATGGAAAATAAGAGCCAGAAGGGAAAATTAAAGCCATCTTATAGAGGGCATCATATCCAGTTTGAAAATCTTCACGTTTTCTTTAAAGATGAAACCAATTACATCTTATGATATTACAATAAAAGAACTGGCAGAGGAATGTTCCAGGTCACTCATTAGGAAGGGTTTGATCCTAAACCTATATCCATAAACCAGGTACTCACAGATGTGACAATGCAGAAAGATCATTGAAAGCACCTTCAGGCACAGCAGATATGTCATTTCCATGTAGAGAACTAAAAGAAACAAAAAGAAAAATTAAACTTCCTACATACCTGAACTCATAGACTCCAGAGAAATTCCGAGACTTCAGTTTATAATAAGCATTTTAAATCAGTGCAGAAAAGATGGTCTATAAAATAAACCATTTCAGTACAACTGGATATCTGAGAAAGCAAACAGCTTTCACCTCACATTATGTGTACAA
This sequence comes from Colobus angolensis palliatus, assembly GCF_000951035.1. Classification (NCBI taxonomy): domain Eukaryota; kingdom Metazoa; phylum Chordata; class Mammalia; order Primates; family Cercopithecidae; genus Colobus; species Colobus angolensis. The sequence goes on from NW_012114555.1 coordinate 8,487,975, forward strand.
AATAAATTCCAGAATGAAGAATTAAATGTAAAAATAAAGATGTATTAAAAGAAAATATAGAAGATCTCCCTTTTATAAACGTGGAGTGAGGAAGGCTTTCAAAGGCTCAATATAAAATCCAGAAACCATCAAGGAAAAGTGGGAGAAATTTTTGACAACATAAAATATATCCAAACAATAAAATATTCCATATAAGAAACATAATAATATATATTTGCAACCGATATAAGGGTTAATTCTTCTATTTAAAAAAATTCCTGCAAGCATAGAGTCAAGTAGGAGATGCATAAAGATATTTACATTAATAAGGAAAATAGAAAGTACCTAACAGAAAATGCGGAAATGATATAATCAAGCTCACTGGAATAAAATGCACCAGTGCTCAGTAAACAAATAAAATATACTCAAACGCTCTACTAATTGGAAGTGCAAATTAAGACAGGAATGCAGAGTAACTTTCAATCTGTCATATGGACAAAAATAAAAGAATAAATAATACTCAATGTCTGCAAGAGTGTTTTGAAAAAGGTACTCTATTAAATAGTTGGTGGGAAAATAAACTTCTAAATGGACAGAGTCTTGTTTGGGGAATAACATGACAGTTACTTTTGGAATCCCTCCAATATACTTGACAGTACCTTCCCACACACCCTACATTCTTGCTGAAATGTCAGCATATCTGCACCAAGATGAATGTATAGGATGTTCATTAGAGTACTGTATAGTACTCATGAAAATTCGAAATTAAACCAAATTACAGTAAAGATGAGGATGATTGAATCAGTTCTGGTTCCTCCCACCAATAGAATAGTCTGTATCAGTTAAACAGCTGAGTTATAGGCATATATGTATAAATATATATCTATTCTATTCTTATATATGTATTTTTATTCATATAGATGATAGACTAGAAATATTCAGAAGCATACATTAAACAAAAATAGACAATGGCAGAACAAAAACAGATCCTATTAATACTTGTGGCTTTTAAAAGTTATATAGCCATGGGCATACATCTATGAGAACAGAAAAAAATGCATCTGAAAAAGGACCAGACAGCACATCAAACTGTCCATTCAGAAGCAGGAGAGTAGGATCAAGGATCATGTTTTATTTCACATATTTTAAAGTATATTTTTATAGTAAAATGTTTTCATATATTATAATTTCTAAAGAAATTAATTTTGAAAGTTTCTCAAATTAATTTTGAAAGCTTCTTTCAAAGTTAATTGAAACTATATAAACCATATATCTTAATGTTACATATAATTAAATAAATGATTATAACAATCAGTATTACTAAAAATAAAGTTACATTGTCCAACAGCTTTGCTGTTGTAAGACATGATTTTTCTATTTCCTCATTTATAATAAATCCTAATGCATGTATCTTCAAGCACCAAGAATCAAAAAAGCAGTTACATCCTTAAAAAGACAATCCCAAACTCAGATCTCTGAGAAAAGAGATATTTTGTTGAACCTAAGATGCTTACAGTAATCGAAGAGACTTTAATCCATCGAAGGTGCGAGGAGGAATACATCTCAGACGGTTGTAACTAAGAATTCTGAAAGCATACAGATGTCAATTTGTTTTATTCGGAAATCCAAGAATGGTCAAATACTTTAAAAATAAAGCAGTTAAGAAAAGGCTTATTAAAGCAGCTTATTAACTGACAGTGTTAACACACAATATAATGTTATTTTTTGTGTGTTGTCACCCTAACACAACATACTTATTTCCTAAATACAACCTAGAATGCTTCCCTCTGCCTACCCCTGCCCAACTTAGGTGCCTCAACCATCCCTTCCCTAAGGTAGATTTTCCCTATCTTAGGGATCTCCCCTAAGCCCCCCACAAATACAAATTATTCTTTGTTTTTTTATAGAACCCAATACTTTTTCTAATATCTACATTTGTTCATGTATTGTGGTTTTGTCTATTTCTCCCAATAGAAACCTTCCTTGAGGGTACAGACTGTCTTGTTCAATAGCAATGTCTAGCATCTAGAGATTGCCCTTTGTCCAATGAATTAATGAATACTCAGTACCACACTTTCACACTCACAAGGTGAGGAGCTGCGTCATGTTGCTGAAGCTCTGATTAGAAAGCGTGCTTATTCTGTTGTTACTTAAATCTCTAAAAGAGAAAAAGAAATGGAGTACACTATTAACCACAGGAATGAAAATATTAGTAATTCTTAGAAGGAGAAAGGTCTTCTTATTCATAGTCACAGCAGTATTGTTAGCATTCAGCTGTTATCTGAAAACAATGAAACAGTGAATAACCCACTGTAGCAGACTGCAATGTTATTCATGATTATTTACACCTCACCGTTTTGAAATTAGGAGTGATTTTATATATATACATATATGCATTGCTTTAGTCAATGTAGTGTGCATGCAAGGGGTTGGTTCACTTCAGAGCAGCAGCTTCAGAGTACAGTTTATTGTCCCTTATCCCTCTGCTCCCATCTCCACAAGGCTTTTGATATTTTACAGAGAGCTTCCTTGGAGGTGACTTGCGATAGACACATTTTGCAGGTGCGAAATTAACCCTTATCCTCAAAAGTCCTATCAGATACACATACTTTACCCTCATTGATACATATGTTCACTGACACACAGACTTAAATTTGATCACTGAAAGAACCCCTGATTAATTACATTCAAAATGCCATCAATAAAAACGTCTGTGCTCCTGCTTCTGGCTGAGTCATGGTCACATAGTAGGTCCTCAATAAATATTTGTTTAATGAATGTTAAGTAAATGGGAGAGATGTTGAAGTTTTACCAATGTTAAATGGCTATTTATATGTATAGTTTATACTATGGGTCGTAATTTACATTCCATGAACTTGATCTTATTCTCATTATATATAGAGTGTATATATATACACACACTATATATGTAAGAAATATATTAAAATGTATATATACAATATATAATACTAATATATAGTCACCATATATAACTACATGTATTCACTAATTTTTTTCTGAAGCAAAATGTAAAATATATGAATAAATGGAAGATTCAGAAAAGCTGAGGATAATCTATTCCTTTATTAAAATATGAAAATGTCAGTAAAATGGACCCATGAAATTGTGAAAATGTTAAGAATCTGAGAGGAGCTTTATACTCATATTTTTAGCTGCTGAAGAACTAATCCTAAATTTTAAAAATAAAAGTATCTGTATTAGCAGAAGTAACTTGCCTAGAGTTGTATAATGAGTCACTAGTAAAACCATTTTTGGATCCACAAATCCTCATTTGTCATTTCAAACTGGCTTGAAAGTAATCACATGCTGTCCCACAAATGAGCCAATTCTGCTAAAGTGACCCTTTGGAAATTGCAGCAATTTAATGGTTTATTTAACAGAACAAAATGTATGTAATCAGCTCTTGCTGCTATCAAATAAATAACTAGAAGCAGAACAAGACATCTTAGAGGATATCTTTTCCCATTAGTTAATCATTTGTCATTTAAATAGTCCTATTTATTTTCTATAGAGTGTTTGATTTACCCATACTTTCAAGGAATGTGATCAGCAGCAATTTTAACTAGCTTCAATGTACCTAGTTTACATTGGGGCATGTCACATTTTTTGCTACTTAGGTTTTTAGAATTCACTTAGAAATAAACCTCCTAATTCTAGGAATATTAGTAATCTGCTTCTTAAGCTAGTAATATTTACTCTAAAATCACATAGACTTAAACAAATGATACGGTACTTTCGAAATTAATATCTACTATCTTTCTCCTGATTTTTTGTGTTCTGAAAAGTTTTCTCAATTACCAATAAGGCTACTCTAAAAGTATGGTATTATATGTAAAAGATTATATGAATTTTTAAGTATTGCGCATATAACCAGATCAAATGTTTGTATATTTAAATATCTTTTTGTATTCACAACTTAAGGGTGGTCAAAAGTTGTTTATGTTAATGAAAAAGAGATGCTATTTTAAGCTAAAAAATCAAAATTTTGAAATTTATACTCAAAATGTTAGTATCTTTGTCAAGTTTACTTAAACACTACATGAATATATATGGATTTTATAAAATAAATTTTTATACTAGAAACCCATAACTTATTTAATAATGCTTTGTATAAGAAACAAACATAATAAACTAAATTTATGTTTTGGGGAAAGTCATTACCACTTACCATCTTTGCTTAAAGTCAAGAATAAAGGCATCGTTTTCTATCTTTCCTTCATTAGTTTGTCATAAAATAACCCACATTCACTATCAATAAAAGTATGCAGGTTTACACATTTTCATAATTCTCTGACTACTTAGACTTCATTGTATTTGTGTTTTTTTGAATACAGGAGGACATCTTGCTATGACATTCCATCGCCTGATTGATAGTCAATGAAGATGTAGTCAGTGGTCCAGAACCACAATGAGCAAGGAGGGAAGCATCTAACTGTGAATGATTTATATTATCTGAAAGGTTCATTAAATCTTCCGTCCCTTGCCATCCCCATTTTCTGGAAATAGAGTAAGTCAAAGAAAAGTGCAATATGTTACTCACATAAGTGTTAAATGTTTGTAGTTGGAGAGTTCCTTGGGAACCAGTGTAAATTGGTTTCCATCCAGATACCTAAAAACAAGGGAACAATATTATCTTTTTGCAAAGTTAATAGTGGCCTTGCATAAAATAAGTAAACAGTACTTCAGTCTTAACTGAGGCAAGGAACCCCTTGGCAATTTTTGTTTTAAGATGTTGTGTTCCAAGCATGGATTATTATTTAAGAGAAGTAAAGGAAAAAAAAAAAAGCAGAGTTGTCCATGAGTCCAGTTCTTTGTGATTTATCTAACAAGGCATTTAGCCATCTGTGTGCTAGCAAGGAGGTTCATTCAATTAACCAAATTTTTAGTCAGCCTTCAGTTTGCTTGTGTTTATGTGGACACAATACCACGAAATTCATTAACTACTAACAAAACCTTGCTGCTGTGGCCAAGACCACTCATCACTGCCTTAATATGTGTCAATAACAATGGACACATTAAAGGCATATTTGGGGATTTGAACATATTAGGTTTAAGTTTAAAAATAGTTTTAACCAACACATATCCGCTATGATGATAACATTAGGAGATTTTATGGAATATAAATTGATCAAATGTATAAATATATATATGTAACAGTAATAATCAATAGCCATATGTAAGTAAACATTTCCTTCTTATTAGAATCAGAAGGATAATCAGAAAATAGGCTTTGGGCTAACTGGGAGGACACAAAGATAATTGAATGCTTGAAGTTATATCTATGATGTCACAATAAGGAAAATAAATTTCATCTCCTTCCAAGGCTGTTTTTCCTAGAACATAGATGGTGAAGGGTACAAATGTCTTTCAGAAACTGGGGCCATTTGACTATAGATGTGCACACAAACACTTCTGGGACATTGAACATGTGGCCCTTCCTACCCCAATGTTGTGGTCCATTTCAAGATTCCAGGTTGACATTAGTATGTTTTCTGGATATAGAAGTAGCTGAGAAGTTGCCTAAGATAATAACTTATTCCTAATATTTCAAAATAAAAACAATAATATAAAAGGCACCAGTTATCAGAAAATATATTTAATGTTTGATAAATAATTGGGTCTATGTTATGACTCATCATGTCTACCTAAATTTTCTGACGTGATATTTCTTCTTAGATCCCTCTCCATTTTTTTCTTTCCTCTACCTAAGTTTTTCTTGATACCACTAGAGGGAAGCATCACCCTATATAGTTCAGCACTCTCTCTTTATTCCAGGAAACAGAGGAAGGTCAAAAAGATTCAGAATGTGCACTATGCATGCTTATATGTAAAATAATCTAAGGGGGGAAGTTATATGGAACTGATTAAAAATAATGGATACCATTTGCTCAAACTAGTCCACCAATAATACTAATTTTTGCCAAAGTCTTTAATTATTTAATGTGATACACATAGGAAATTCTTCTAATACATGCATATATGTTACTGCTGAGAAGGATTCTGCTGACTCGGTAAGGTTACAAGAATAAGCTCTCTAGGGGGTAAAACTTGAATTCACAACAGATGAATTAATATTTTTCTCATCTCTATAACAAACTTTCTTTAGAAAAAAAGACTACCTTCTAATAATTTGTAGTAAAATAGATTGAAAATTCAACTTTTTGAATAGTTGAAGTAGCACGTAGATAGCACAGGGCATAAACCAAGCAGGATGTCAAATGGAGCTTAGTAAGAAATGTTTAAAGTTTTTTAATGGGAATAGAGTAAAGGCACCAATACATAGTACAGTTAAAACAGTAGAAGGAAGGATTTGGCATCAAAGGTGGTCTGAGTGTAAGTTCTTCATTGGTGTACTCCTAAAATTAATGCTTTGGACACAGAGTACTCTTTTTTTAATTTTTTTTATTTTTAATTATCCCTGCTTTATTTATTTTTATTTTTATTTATTTTACTATATTTTAAGTTCTAGAGTAATGTGCACAACATGCAGGTTTGTTGCATATGTATCCATGTGCATGTTGGTGCTGCACCCATTAATTTGTCATTTACATTAGGTATTTCTCCTAATGCTATCCCTCCCCCATTCCTCTACCCCACGACAGACCCCGGTGTGTTCCCTGCCCTGTGGACACAGAAGATTCTATAGGCATCTAGCCTTCCCACAGAGCAGGGCTTCGGAAGATCCCTACGTGATCTTCTGAAATAAAAAATCATTAAGAACTAAATATTCAATTACACACATATACATAAAAAAACAGTCCTTCCAGTTGATTAACCAATGTGATTGGTAGTGAGAGACGACCTGAACACTTAACAGCCGTTCAAATCTAAGAGGCACGTTCTGTGCACATGCGCTAAGATTGCGCCTTTTTCCTCTAAGTGTTCCATTCAGGATCAAACTTAAGATTTAAAGAATTGCACGTGATTTGAAAATAAGATCCTTAAAAATTGAAATGACATGTTTTTGAACCTCATTACCTATGTTACACACTGTCAAAAGTTTGTCAAACCTGCTCATTTGGAATATGTGTGTGCACCTGCACAAACAACTGATACACATCCACATAAATTACATGTGGGTTTAAATTATTATTGAACCATGGTTCCATATACATAAAAAATAAACAGAGGCAAAGTGACTCAATTGTATTCAGATCAAGCATATCCAGAATATGACATTGGTTTACAGACAAAGGAGTGGAATGAATGGGGCATGGAAGCATCATTATTCTGGCAGCATATTCTCTAATGAATTCCATTCTGCAAGTGTAGCATGAGGCAGCCAAGGGAGTGTGGGCAGTGCAGAAGGTCAAGATGTGGATATATTGGCCATGTAATTTGTGGTTAAATATCAGTAATGAAAATGTCAAGGATAATTGGTCCTATACCCTTTAGGATCTAAAGGACTTTGATTCAAGCCACCAAAAGCAACATCTCTTCTTCAGGGAAGAGATGATGCTAGTTTCTTCCATATACCAGATAATTATTTATCCCACGTGGTAAAACTTCCTCCTAGGGGTCACAGAGGTATAAAAAAAAGTTTCCTGTACAGAATATCCTAGACTGTAAATAAATTAAATATAAAGCATTTCCCAAAGTGCATTCCATGGGCCATTAGTCTTATAAGATGCTCCATGAGAAAAGGGGTATAGGAACAAATAAATGTGAAAGATACCTTATATTTTACCATTGTTTCTTGAAGAGTCATAGTACACCTTAGCATAGTAAAGGCACTGAGAAATCTTAGAGCATAAACACACACAAACACATACACACAATTCCCAAGGGCCTCTAAAGGAGCTTTTGCATTGTTTACTGTTTTACAGGATAATAATTAACTGGCCTTAGAATACGATTTCCAAAGAAGATTGTAAAGATTTTTGTTTGGTCTCCATTCCTCTGCGTGTGTGAAACATTTATCATCAAGGAAAAAGAAAAGAAAAGAAAGACAAGCTCTACTTACAACTCTGTGACATCTCTTGGAATACCTTTCGGCAAGACCTTCAAACCCTTGTTGCTACATCGGACAACTGTATCCAAGCAGGTACATTCAGTAGGACAGCGAGAAAGTGGGGAGCAACTATTGTCATCATTTCCTAAATTGCAGAGGAAATACAGGAAAACCCAGATTAGTGGTCTTGAAGGTGCTAGAAGGGATTTTATGCCTTTAAATTAACGAACACAAGAGTCTTAAGCTGTATAATCATTTATATTTGGGACATTCAGTATTTAAAAATTGATACCATAAGCTCTATATAGCACTGTTTTCAGACTGCCTGGGGAAGAATTCTGGAAAAGGGTTTACAATTTGTAAACTGTAATTACAATCACCAATACAATTGAAATAGTTATTTGTACAAATTATATTTTTAATTAGAATACGTAAAAGTGAATTATAGAGAAACTGCAAGGAAACAGATATGAAGAGACATAAAAGAGAATATATTAACTTAAAAGTTTAGGTCCCTCATTTATAAAGCTCAAATTAGCTCTCTGTTCATCGGTGACAATTATACAACCTGCTCTATGTACCTGATAGGGCTATATGAGAATCAGACATGATGATATAGAAAGAGCATTGAAAAGTGACAACTAGTATTTTTGTCAGGTTTATTAAACTTCTGTTTTATAAGATAATTTCTTTTCTCCTTTGAAAATGGTAGGTACTAAAAAACATGCCCAGGGTAATAAAGAAAAGTTAAAATGAAGTTATATAAATAAAGCCAACCACAAGTTGGAAACTAGAAAATCTAAAACATTCAGAAATGCACATCAAGTAGACTCAAATGTGGAAGGCAAGTCTGAGAAAGTAAGTGTCCCGGTACTAAAACAAAACCCAAACAACAAAGCAAAAGATACATGATCATTATTTGCTGAACTGAACTATGTTGTAGATTTGTGCAAAGCTGTATCTGAACGGGCATGTGGATGCCTGACAACCAAAGAGTTCACAAGGATTTCTTACCATCATCACAAGTGAAGTCCTGAATGGCCACATCCTGGATGGGTATTTCTTTTAGGAAGTACGGTTTTTGACATCGAGGATTTCCCGTGACAATTCTCTTCTTCCTGAGCCATTCTCCCAACCAAGCCAGGTAGCAGTTACAGTTAAAAGGATTGGCCAAGAGGTTTCTAAGAGCCACAGGCAAACAATGCATGGTTTAGTTTGGGGTTTCATCTTCTTCATTCTCAAAACCCCGGCTACCCTTCGCCACACTATTTCCACCGGTAACGATTCCTTCTTCTTTGTATTCGGAGACCCCCATTCATATTCAGAATCACATGCAGTATATGAGATGCAATTTTTTTTTTTTGCTAAAATATTTATGCTTGGAACTTAAACAGTAACAGCACTTTTACATAAGGTAATTCTTCACATGATTTCATGCAAAAAATAAGGTAAGGCTTACACAGTGGATTTGGGGCTTACACAGTGGATCCTGATAGATATTTCATTTAGAAATAATTTAAACTTGTCAGAAATCTGACTTGCTGTCAAACTTCACACTGATAATGCAGTAATTTAATATAAAGATGAAGGCTGATTACCTTATATTATTGAGTTTAACCTGACAACAGCTAATTCATTAATTTGTCATCTCAAGATTTCCATCTCTTATTTGCTCTAGAGAATAGGTTTCCCATCTAAACTGACAGCTGAGTTGATTAAATGCCAGTTATAAAAATGAATTTACTTCTACACATCTCAATACTTTTCGCATCTCACCACTTCAGCATAAGCCTATTGACAATCTCATTATTTATAAACATGCCATCGTTAATACGCGCAAATTAGTCACTTGATGTAAAATGTCACATTTTATGCAAAAAGAGGATTAAGTACTTTACTGACGGATGGATGTTTCTCTCAAATTATTTCTTCACTGACTTGAGCTATGAACTTTTTTCTTCTATCTTTATTCCCCTCCTTTTAAGTTAGGTTAGTATATTTGCATGCCACCATTACTGGGAAATCTTATCACTTAGATAATTAATAATTTCAAATGCTGCTTTTTAGATACTGACATATAAGAGACCTGAAATACATGGTTTGGAGGTGTGTGGCTTTTCTTACTTTTACATTTTATTTATTTATTTTTTTAAATTTCTTGAATTCTGTCTATAGGCCTACAAACACTCTTTATTTTTAAGCTGTCTACATAAAATAATCTCTTGGATCAGCTCAACCTATTTCTTCAATATTTTGCTAATATCATAGTAGATGCCCTCTAATAAACAGCTTTTATTTTTGATCTGGTCATCCTAATATATCTCCTGTCATTTCGAATGATTCTTTTTTTTTTTTTTTTCCTTGAGATGGAGTCTCGCTCTGTCACACAGGCTGCAGTGCAATGACATGATCCCAGACCAATGCCATCTCTGCCTCCCCAGTTCACGCAATTCTCCTGCCTCACCCTCCTGAGTAGCTGGGACTACAGGCACGTGTCACCATGCCTGGCTAATTTTTTTGTATTTTAAGTAAAGACAGGGATTCACCATGTTGGCCAGGCTGGTCTCGAACTCCTGACCTCAAGTAATCTGCCTGCCTCAGCCTCCCAAAGTGCTGGAATTACAGACATGAGCCACCGTGCCTGGCTGATCCTTTCGAGCAAGTTTGTTGGTAATAACCCTATCCATTCTCCTTTTATAATACTTATACTGAAAATACTCCAGTGTGAGAACACTGGCAAAAATCTGTAACATTTCTTTTCTATGCAGCACTATCAAGTTATAATAATTCTAAAATTTAGAATTAAGCTACATCATTGATAACATCACTAGGAAAAATGATTCACTGAACAATACTATATTTTTTTGTTAAAATTTAAGATAGTAGGTAATATTTTTTAAAAAATTTAAATAAATTTGACATGAACAAGTTTGCACTGTTTTAAGTCCTAAACCCTTGATCACATTTTAATGAAATGCTTAATAATACATTAAATACATTAACAAATATAATAAATGGCTCAAGTAATACATAAAGGCTATTTTTCATACTTACAGAGTAGATAAAGAATGGAGAGTATCAAATGCCCCTGGTGCAACTGTAGTAATTTGATTATCATACAAAGAAAGCAAACGCACAGAACTGAGTCCTATGAAACTGTCATTCCCCACACAGGTTATTCGATTGCTTCTCAACATCCTGAGGGGAAAAAAAGGACATTGTTATGGAGACAAAGCATCAGGCAATCAATTTTGCCTATCTGAGGATCAAAATGATCCTTGCAAATATGTAGCATTCATTACTACTTTTAAAAAATGTTCTCTTGCTATTAGATATTGCTATGAATATATACTGGGAATATCTTGCAAGAATAAAGTGCTTTGAGTTGTCAATGATTAATCTCAGTTACAAAAGGCACGGTGAGTCTAGGCATGGATTTACCATCCCACGATGAGGGATGAGGGCAGAATGTTTTCCTTTGATGCTACAATTATGTTTGCATGACTGCATGATGTCCTAATTCACCTACAGCTCTCTGAGTCCTTGGAGCCCTGTGATTTGTGTATTCAGGGTAGTATTACATTTGAGGTTAAACAGAAGGGAGGTGGAAAAGAATCAATAGCCATTGCAGATGAAGAACTGAGGGCATCTCAGGGACTTACATACTGAGTCAATGCCAAACATGGGCTGGGGGAGCCAAAATGGATAGCATATCTACAAAGAGGACACGAATCATTTTATTTATGAAAATTAGCTCATTGTTTTAAGTTGAGAACTTAAAAAGAGGGAATGGTAACAGATCCCATATCCACAATAAAGTTTAAAAAGGTTTACCATGAAAAAATACTTTTTTTAAGTCACTGTCATTAATAGGGTTAACACTATTGTCATTTCCTTGTTACTGCTAAAGTTTTGGCTCAATTATCAATTATTTGCTAATTATTTATTTGTCTGGCTTAAAAACTGAACAAAAAGCTCAAAGTCCCATGGGAAAATAGTTATGAGTATATGAATAGTTGCCATAAATCATATTCAGAATTCCTGAAAAATTAAATTATTCCTTAACTTTTCTAAACATAAGTTGGCTACTAAAAAAATTGAAGAATGTAAAAAAGAGATGTAAAAATAAAGAACAAAGTGTCACTTTAAAATTCTAGATTGTCCCATAATAAATAAGAAATGTAAACGTTAGCATTCTGCCAAGTCACAGATAAGAAGAAAAGATGATGCTCTCCTTATGAAGGGATCGTTTTATTTTAGAAAACAAATGCACAACAGAAAAGCATTCCTATCAGCGCTTTCCTTTGTCATAAATGATGAAGAGCACTGGGTCTTAATCTTGCTGGAGTCACATGTCCCTGGGGGAAGTTGAAGAAAAGTTTGAGGGCCAGGTGCGGTGGCTCCTGCCTGTAATCCCAACACTTTGGGAGGCCAAGGTGGGCGGATCACAAGGTCAGGAGATTGAGGCCATCCTGGCTAACACAGTGAAACTACTACTAAAAATCCAAAAAATTAGCCTGGTGTGGTGGCGGGCGCCTGTAGTCCCAGCTACTCGGGAGGCTGAGGCAGGAGAATGGCGTGAACCCAGGAGGCAGAGCTTGCGGTGAGCCAAGACCATACCACTGCACTCAAGCCTGGACAACAGAGTGAGCCTCCGTCTCAAAAAAAATAAATTAAATTAAAAAAAGAGAAAAGTTTGATCTCTGTTGCTAGAAAAATCCATAAGCACACATATGCACACATTTCACCTGTAATGTCAAGGAATTCAATGATTGGCTGAAATATGTATATGAACTAATAAGTGGCCTATTAGGGTGAAGAAGCCTAGGGGAATGGAAATGTGCTCTCCAAATCTTCATAGCTCCAAGACAAAAGATACCACGAATAGGTATGTTCAGATAAAACTATTCTAGGATTTTGACTACCCTGAGTGTGGTTCTAAACTGCTCTATGATGCTTGTTGGAACATAACCAGATTAAGGAGAGAGTCAGTTAATATCTGTCTCAGGTGCTAAAATGTAAGCACTTCAAAAACATCCATAGAAATATAATGAAGGGAGAAAGTGGAAGAGTCCTGCGAATGAACAACAAAACAATAAGAAATACTTTGAAAAGCTCCCTGAGGTGGTGTTACAGATAGAACTGTATCCCCTTCAGATTTGTATTTTGAAGCCCTAAGCCCCAAATGTGACTGTACAGTCATGCACCACATTTCAATATTTTGGTCAAGCAGAGCTATACAAAAGTTGTCCAATAAGAGAGCTAAAAATTTCTTATTGCCTCGAGATGTCATGACCATCATAAATGTCTTAGCCCAACACATTACTCATATGTTTGTGGTGATACTGGTGTAAATAAACCTACTGTGCTGCCAGTTGTATAAAATTATAGCACAACACTTATGTACATAATACTTATGCACATAATACTCCATAATGACAATAAGCAACTATATTATTGGTTTATGTATATACTATACTATTAATTGTGATTTTAGAGTGTACTTCTACTTATTAACAAAAGTTAACTATAACACAGCCTTAGGCAGGTCCTTCTGGAGAAAGCATTGTTATCCTAGGAAATGACATGTTATCCTTGCATGTAATTGCCCCTGAAGACCTTCCAGTGCGACAAGGTGTGGAGGGAGAAGACAGTAATATTGATATATTGATTATCCTGACCCTGGGCAGGCCTAGGCTAATGTATGTGTTTCTTAGTTTTTAACAAAATAGTTTAAAAATGTAAAAGTAAGTAAATGAAACAATTTAGAAAATAGAAAAGAATAAGGAAAAGAATAGAGAATTATAAAATTCTTATATAAGAATTAAAAAATTTGTACAGCTGAACAATGTTTGGGTTTAAGCTAAGTGTTATTACAAAAGAGTAAAAAAAGTTAGAATATTAAAAAGTTCATAAAGTAAAAAAGTTACAGTAAGTTAACTTTAATTTATTACTGAAGAAATACATTAAAAAATAAGTTTAGTGAAGCCTAAGTGTACAGTTGTACAGTGTTTTTTTGTGTGTGTGATGGAGTTTCTCTTGTCACCCAGGCTGGAGTGCAGTGGTGCGATCTCTGCTCACTGCAACCTCCGCCTCCTGGGTTCAAGCAATTCTTCTGTCTCAGCCTCCCAAGTAGCTGGGATTACAGGTGCCCGCCACCATGTCTGGCTAATTTTTGTATTTTTTAGTAGAGATGGGGTTTCACCATGTTGGTCAGGCTGGTTCTTAACTCCTGACCTCAGGTAATCCACCCGCCTCGGCCCCCCAAAGTGCTGGGATTACAGGTGTGAGCCACCGCTCCAGGTCATGTACAGTGTTTATAAAGCCTATGTTAGTGCACAATAATGTCCTATGCCTTCACGTTCACTCACCACTCACTCACTCACTCACCCAGAGAAACTTCCAGTTCTACAAGCACCATTCTTGTTAAGTGCCCTATACAGGTGTAGTATTTTAAATATTTTGCACCATATTTTTTACTGTACTTTTCTGTTTAGGTATGTTTAGATACACAAATACTTTCCATTGTGTTAGTAACAGTTGCCTTCAGTATTCAGTAGAGTAACATGCTGCGCAGGTTTGCAGCCCAGGAGCAATAGGCTGTGCCATATAGCCTAGGTGTGTGGTAGGCCATACTATCTAGGTTTGTGTAAGTCCACACTAGGATGTTCGTACAACGGCAACATTGCCTAATGACACATTTATCAGAACATACGTATGACTATATTTGGAAAGAGGGACTTTAGGGAGGTGATAACGGCTGAGTGAGATTATAAGAGTGGGGTCCCATACTGATGGACTGCCATCCTTACAAGAAGAAAACGATGATACCAGGCAGCTCACTATCTCTTCCTATGAGCAGACAGAAGAAAATTCATTTGAAGAAACAGTGAGAAGGTGACCGTCTACAAGCCCAGAAGTGAGGCCTCATCAGAAACTCACCCTGTCAGCACCTCCGTTTTGAACTTCTAGCCTCCAGAATGATGAGAAAATCAATTTCTGTTGTGTGAGCTACTCAGTCTGTGGAAGCTCATTACGGCAGCCTGAACAGATGTGTACAGGTGTAGTTACAGCCTACTGCCTTCCTCCCACTCCAAGGTACTTCTCTGCCAGGAGAAGGTTCCAGTATCAAGAAACAGTCCTTTAACTGCTGTTTGAAAAGGGAGCCTTCTGCTTGTTGCAATATTTGTATTTTACCCGAGACAACTCTGGAAAAGGTTAGATGCAGCCACCTGTGGTCTCTTTTCTATCCTCTTCCTACACATTCCTCAGTATCTCTCTCTCTCTCTCTTTTTTTAGACAGAATCTCATTACGTCACCCACGCTGGAATGCAGTGGCACAATCTCAGCTCACTGCAACCTCCACCTCCAGGGTTCAAGCGATTCTTCTGCATCAGCCTCCCGAGTAGCTGGGACTACAGGCGTGTACCACCACGCCTGGCTAATTTTCATATTTTTAGTAAAGACTGGGTCTCATCATATTGGCCAGGCTGGTCTCGAACTCCTGACCTTGTGATCTGCCCACCTCGGCCTCCCAAAGTGCTGGGATTACAGGCATGAGCCACCGCGCCCGGCCCTCAGTATCTCTTTCATCACAAGGCTGAGTGAACGTTTGCCTATCATTTTGAAAGGGCACCAAGTTAGCCCTTGGGATGGGTCAGCAGGTCCCAGACTGGTCCTGCTGGGTGGTCAGGTTTCAGGCTATCCCAGCAAAACTCAAGGAACGCACTTCTGCTCTTAGGTGCAGGGAGGGCTTTGGGGGTGGGATTTGAATCAGGGATTCTATAAACACATCTCACTGGCTGTGGGAATGCCCTTCTCGCTCTGTATCTGATAAAGAGCAGACAATGGACTCAGCCATCAGCCCACCGGTCGTACATGGCTCTCACAGGCTGCGCGGGGCAGGGTCGTGCGTTTGGGCGAGACAGACTCCCCACTACAGTCAACAAGGACTGCTTCCTGGTTACGAATATTTTCCTTTCTGCCTTCTAAAGCTTTCAGAGTTTGGTTTGTCTCTCTTCCAATTTTCAGGCTACCACTTTTGTCAAACATAATTATATACTATATAGAAATAATATATATGTGTGTATATGTGTGTGTGTATGTAGCGTGTAAAATTCAAGTAATACAAAATTGTTGTAAGTACTTTTGATTGAAATATCTCAATCTAATCCCCATATTTCTTGGACAACAATCCTTTGGAAACATATATAATTTTTTCCCCAAACTCCCTACCCCTGAGGAAGTAGACATAACTCTTAGCATGTTTTCTTTGAAAAAATAGTGAAAGATATATCACCAGCCTGTCTTTCGCAGGGGCAAAAAAACAAAAACAAAACAGTAGTCTCCAGATAAGCTGTTAGGATTATTCTACTGCAGAGATTCAAGGAGATTCTAAAGCTTACAGTAATTGGGCCAAGAGGAAGTATAGTATAGAGAGGTGTTTGACAACAAGGAAATAAAATCACCATTTTGAGGCAGGACAAGGTAGTCAGATCCATATAAGCACTGGAGCAAGGATGATCTATTTTGTAGAGGAGACAGCAGCCATGAGGAATGCCCCTGATCATCTGCTATCAACACATTGAAGGCAGGCATATTGGGGTAAGGGACCATTTGTATTCACGATACGTGTGTGTGTGTGTGTGTAACACACATCAAAGGCAGGGATATTGGGGTAAGGGACCACTTGTATTCACAATATGTGTGTGTGTGTGTGTGTGTGTGTGTGAGACACACATCAAAGGCAGGGATATTGGGGTAAGGGATCGTTTGCATTCACAATATGTGTGTGTGTGTGTGTGTGTGTGTGTATGTGACACACATCAAAGGCAGGGATATTGGGGTAAGGGACCATTTGCATTCACAATATATGTATGTGTGTGTGTGTGTAACACACAACAAAGCAGGGATATTGGGGTAAGGGACCATTTGCATTCACAATACGTGAGTGTGTATGTGTGTGTGTAACACACATCGAAAGTCGGAATATTCGGGTAAGGGACCATTTGCATTCACAATATGTGTTTTGTGTGTGTGTGTGTGTGCGCGCGCGCGTAACAGAGAGAATGTGAAAGAGATAGACGGAGTGGGGTGGGTAAAAGTAGGAGGTGTTTCTCTCTCCCAGGATTATAATGAACAATGAGCTGCAATCCTTTGGTAGAAGAACTGCAATGCAAGTACAAATACTTACAAAGTTTTGAGGCTTTCCAATCCCTTGAACATCTTATGCTGCACATTTTCCAAACGATTACTTGTGAGAAGTATTTCATTTACACCAGATGCTCCTTCAAATGCTCCCTCCTCAATATCTGTGATCTTATTGTTGCTAAAGTTTCTAAATAAAAATTGTTGGAACAAAGATTTTAAACAATTTCTAATAAGGAGGGAATTGAAACATAGTTGATCATTTTCTTCTAATGATCCAAGTCTTCCAACTTTTCACTGCCCAGCACTGCCAGGGCTCTGAAAAGATTCCACTTCCCTACACCATCAAGACAAAGGGACAATAATAATAAGAGGGAATGTCTATGGTAAAAAATGCCAGCGTGACTCATGTCAAACTCTCCAAAGGTCCCCAGGAGTATAAAATTCTTGAGGTCAGTTACTGGGTTACACAAACCTTTATGCCATCTATAAAACCCAACAAGAAACTTTTCAAAAAAATATCCCTGATTAAAATTGTCAAATGAATTAATGACTAAAAGAAGACAACTGGGTAGAGATAGAAGGGCTAAAATTTGTTAGTGTTCTATATATAGCATCAGAAATGTATTTGAATATGGGTTTATTCCCAGAAGAACTTCTCATGTAATAACGTGTTGAAACAACCAAATTAATTGTCAGTATTATGTATGATACCAACTACTACAATGCTTGCCAGAAGGCAAGAGTATCTAGTTGAGGTTAACTTTCTAAAGGCTTTTTCTTTCTCTTTCTCACTGATCGATCACTCCAAGACCAGGAGTGTCCCCCAAACAAGGATCATTTTTATGCATATTTTAATTTCTCTGAGAGAATTATACACAGTAGCTTCTTAATAAATATTTGTTTCATGGAAAACCATCTTATAGCTAAAAAGAAAGTGCATTTCATAACAGTGAAAAAGGAGGGCAATTAAGATATCAGAAACCATTTGCGAGGTAGCCTCGTATGGATGCCAACTGTACAAGTAGTCTGTTCTGTAACTTACGGTCTATGTGACTATGGGCCAGTTACATGTGTGGACACACAGCTAAAGTGAGTCGATGCTTCTTTCCTCCTGCTGATGTTTCTGCATGTGTGAGGGTGCTCCACTGGTCCCATGCTATTCACCTATGTCCTGTCTCTCCCTCACACCTCCCTAGGGGCGTGGAGTAACCCACTGAGTGCGGCTGAAACTGCTGAGCTTATGAACTTATTTTAAAACATGAGTTGTGGACATGTAGTAACACAGATGAGCTATCGAGCCAGTTTACCAATCATTAATTTTGAATATCTTCTAATGAAAGTTTAATGAAGCAAAAAAGTCCAATAGTTGACATGAAAAAGAAATAACAGCATGGTTTGAGGACTAGTAAAGGAAGTTACAAAACCTTACTGAACCCACTTTAATGTGCTTAGATTGCTGGATTCCTGCTGTGGCCACATAACAGACCAGCTGTCTGAGTTAAAGTCAGATGCTTAGGCTCTGCTACAGAAAATGTGATTGACACTGTTGAACACACAGGAAAGTTCTCGCAGAGTTTACCCTGAATTCATGTCACAGGTCGCCATCATAGGGAAACTTCCCAGGATTTTTAATATTTTCTAATTTTCTAAGAAACTTAACTTAAGAAAACGAACACAACAAAATGCTACGGAAATTAAAAAAAATAGCTAACAAGTGACTTACATTTTACGTAATTGAGGAAGTTTCTTAAAGATTCCTGTGGCTTCCAACACGGTAAATTCATTATTATTGAGACGCCTGAAGAAAAAGGAAGGAATAGAGAAGTTTTATTACCAATAGTTAGGAAAGCATTAAATTTGATTTCTCAAAATGAATTCTTTTTTTTTTTTTTTTTTTTTAATTTTTTTGAGACGGAGTCTCGCTCTGTCTCCTGGGCTGGAGTGCAGTGGCCGGATCTCAGCTCACTGCAAGCTCCGCCTCCCGGGTTTACGCCATTCTCCTGCCTCAGCCTCCCGAGTAGCTGGGACTACAGGCGCCCGCCACCTCGCCCGGCTAGTTTTTTGTATTTTTTAGTAGAGACGGGGTTTCACCATGTTAGCCAGGATGGTCTCGATCTCCTGACCTCATGATCCGCTCCTCTCGGCCTCCCAAAGTGCTGGGATTACAGGCTTGAGCCACCGCGCCCGGCCACATGAATTCTAACATTATTGAATGACACCAGGAAAATAAAAGGAAATACATATATCACAGAAGATTTGTGGAACATACTGATGTCTTTTCTCATTTTATTCAAATTTTAATCAAAATTAAATGTTAGGAAGTTTTTTTTTTACACAGTAACAAAAGAAAAAATCAAAGATCAAAACCAGCTCTCAGCAATCTCTAGAACAAATTTTCTCCAATTTTTTCCACTATCGTCCCCACTAAAAAGGATTTTTAGACTGCTTTTTCCCTAATTGTTTTCTTCACAATTGGAACAAAAATTACAGCTTTATTAGAATGCGATTCACATGCTAGAACATTTACCCTTTTAAAGTGTACAATTCAGTGGTTTTTAGTATATTCACAAAATTGTGCAACCATCTTTGCTATCTAATTCCAGAACATTTCATTACCCCCAGAAAGAAACCCTATACTTATTACCAGTCACTCCCGGTGGCTATTCCCCTACAGTCCTTGGCAACCACCAGGTTACTTTTTGTTTTTTTAATTTTCCTATTCTGGGCATTTTGTATAAATGGAATCACGTAAGATGTAGCCATTTCTGTCTGGTTTCTTTTGCTTTATATGTCTTGTTCCTGTTGTAGCATATGGCAGTGCTTCATTATTTTTTAAGACTCAATGATATTTCATTACACAGGCATGACACATTTGTTTATCCATTTATCAGTTAGGAGGCATTTGTGTTGCTTCCATTCTTTGACAGCTATAAATAATGCTGCTATGAACACGATGTGCATGTTTCTGCCTGGATATATGTTGTCATTTTTTCAACATATACATAGGAGTGGCATTGCTGGATCACATGGTAAATCTGTGATGAACTCTTTGAGAAATAGCAAAACAGATTTCCATAGACTAGTGATGTATAAAGGTTTCGATTTCTTCCACCATGTTGCTCTCCCTTTTTTTTTTTTTTAGCCATTCCAGTGGGTCTAAAATGGTATCTCATTGTGGTTTTGACTGGAATTTCTCTAATAACTAATGATATTGAGCAGTTTTTCATGTGTTTATTGGACATTTGTATATGTTCTTTGGAGAAAGGTCAATATGAATAATTTAACCATTCATTCATTAGCTGAGTAAAATATCTTTTAATCTAAATTATAAGAATTCTTCATATATTGTGAATGTGTCTTATTAGATACATGATTTGCAAATATTTTCTTCTCAGTACTGATTTTATTGTATAATTTAAAAAATTATAAATCTCTTACATTACACACATTTGCTGAAGTCTAAATTGGAGGCTAGTTTCCACTATAATTCTTCCATGACAAACAAACTTATTTAAAGTGCTAGGCCAGGAGCAGTGTCTCATGCCTATAACCCTGGCACTTTGGGAGGCAGAGACAGGAGGATTGCTTGTGCTCAGGAGTTCAAGACAAGCCTGGGCAATAGGGCAACATCCCATCTCTACAAAAAACACAAAAATTAGCTGGGCATGGTGGTGCATGCCTGAGGGCCCAGATTCTTGGGGGGATGGGGATGGGGGACTGAGGTGGGAGGATCCCTTGCACCCAGGAGGCCAAGGCTACAGGGAGCTGTGATGGTGGCACTGCACTCCTGCCTGGGCAAGAGACTGAGACCCGCTCTCAAAAAAAAAAAAAAAAAGTGCTATTGTGCTGGAAGATATCACTTGTTTGTAGTATTATACGTAATAAGCATAAATCCCTATATAACTGTAAAAAATAAAGTTCAGGGCCTTGGTTGCATGGTCTCCATGCATTTCTAAAATTCCTGGAGCTGTGAAAAAGCTTCATTAACTAACAGGAGTACAAAAAGAAAAAGTCACTATAACTACAAGATAGTTGGTTTCTGTCAAGTCTTTGAAAGGCATTACTTTATTTTTAGTTATTCAAATTGCTAAAAATTAGTTAAGTACTGGCATGAGTACAGGCACAGTGGGAGATAAACAATAACACACAATCCCTGTCATCAAGGAGCTATAATCTAGTTAAAGACAGAAGGATTACATACAAACAAATAGACAACGAACTTTGGAAAGCAGTAAATGACAAATACCAGATGTTGCTATCCATAAACATGGCTAACATGTTGAGAGAATGATGAGGTTTCGTTAGTTTTTTTCTTGAATTGTTAGAACACTAACAGTAAAGGTCATCTTTTTATAAATAAAGTCAGTAAAGGCAAACCATGCATGCGCATAGAATCTGTGAGTGCTCCAACCAACATTCTAGTACTTAGTATGTGCAAGGTTCTGTGTTAAGGCTGTTAAGTGTAAATGCCATCATATTCTGCCTTTTCAGCTTTTCTTCCATTGTTCAGAAAAAGTTATCCTTTCTACTTTAATACCTGATGACTGAATCCTTCCACCCGTAAGTCAATGAAGTAGTAAATTAGGTAAGATGGACTCCTTGAATCTATCGTTTACAGAAATTGAAAATGGAGGCTCTCAAACTACTTTATTTAGTTGCTACATGGATTAAATACGTTAAAAAACTAAGTACATAGAAAATAGTTTGGGAATAAATAATACCCAATAAATAAGCATCAAATAAACACCATTGGTATTAGTATGAAGTGCTTACTGAATTTTGAGCGATAAATTAGTTCTGTACTCAATTGTATGGTTGGCTAGAAAGATGAACAAAGGTAGCCTCTAACATATTCTTGTACTAAGAAGAGTTATGCCAATGTAATGTGTATTAATTAAAATTAACATAATTATTAATAATAAAAATGGCAAGACAAACATTCCTATGCTTTAATGCTTTCATTCCCTCCTTCCCAACCAGAATTTTGTTGGCGGATGAACTTACAACTCTGCAGTGTACTGGGGAATGTGCTCTGGGATTTTGTTGAGTTTTTGATTAGAGCAATCTACTGTGGTTCCTTCACAGCGACACTTTTCAGGGCAAGCCAAATCCGCAAAGCAGTCTCCACTTAATTTTGATCGATAATCTTCTGTACCTATTGAGAATTCAAACCAAAAAAAAGATACTGAGTCTAAAGGTTAGAATATTTATTAGTTTGTAGGAAGAAAAAAGTAAGATAACTACAGATTATGTAGCAGGGAGACAACTTGGGGTATTTTGGTCAATGGATGTCAGGAGAAAGGTTAAAAGAAAGGCTTGGAATTTTCTGGAAAAAAGAGTGACCAGATTCACATGACAGGAAAACATTAATAAAGTTGAGCTTTTCACAGCTGTACTTTCTGCTGATCCAATTCTGAGCCATTCTAGCCTATTTCACAGCTAGTCACACAATGGATATTAATTATTAAAAAGTTTATTTTTTTTCTCTGAGTCAAGAATTGAAAATATATCCAGTAATAAACATGATCCTATATATCATTGTAAATTAGGGCTTTCAAGGCAAATAGATATACTCAGGCTTTTAAATTTTCTATGGACTTTTTACTATTCTCTCCCTCTCACATAATCTCGGAGATGCCTAAAAAGCCCTCTTTTTTTCATTTTGATTTTGTAGAAAGAGACAGGTAAATCCTGATTTAAGCCTCAGCAGCTTGCCATGCTGTAGAAAGCTGCGTGACGTTCCATGGTGCTTGACGGAACCATGTTTTACTCATACCTCGCAACCACATGGTTAGATCAAGCACAACAGAAAATCTCGCTACATTGTCACTACACCAACCACTAGGCCAAAGGTAAGACCAAGAGGAAAATGGAAGGAAGGAGGAGAAAAGCTACAGGCGTTCTGGAAATGTAATACTGTTTACATGACATGCATTCTTCCCGCAGAATGTTTATGACCATAGTAAGAGTATTACTACCGAAGATTTCCTGGAAACACAAAGAAGGGGCTATACGGAAAAGGTGCCTCCACCGTTCCTCAGAACTGCAGAATGGAAACAACAGCTTTCAGGAACAACATACAGGAAGAAGTTGAAGGTGAGCTACAAGGACAACAGAGAAGCTCAAAGGATCTGTGGTTTCTTCTTGAAAAAAAGGTGCCAAAGACCAAGACTAGAAGAAGGTACATCAGGATTGAAAAGGGAGGGTATTATGTTTCAGATTAGACACTTTTACTTACAGCCAAAATGGTGAATTCCTGCAAAAGTAAAGATCACCAAGAAGGAAAGAAAGAGTAATCCCAATTAAGATTAATATACATATTTATAAAACTAAGCTCTCTTCCTTCTTTCTTTATTATGATAATTATTGGAAAAATAGCATGATGTGATGGGAATTGTCATGCTTTGTAAAATTTTATAAATAATATTTTGAAGCACGGTGGTCTCACAAGAAAACCAATGTAATAAAAGATGCATAGTACAAATTAAGTTCTCAATTCCTTTAAAAGATGAACTCGCTGCAAGACAGATTTTCTTTTATCACTGTCATATGTAGAGTGCCATATAAAATGGTAGTAGGGAGGTCCACATGTAAAAGTGAATGAAAAACTAATCATGGAGATCCTCAAGGACAATCATTAGAACATTTGGATTAATCCTTATGTTGTGATGTACACTTTTTAATGATCTTTTCAACTTATAAATAATGTTTCTTAGTGGAAATGGAATCAGAATTTCATAAGAAGTTTGCAATGGTGAATATAACGGTTTCATTACATTTGGCAGTTAATGCCACAGTATTTATTGAGGATCTGGTGCCTTATGATTTAAGCTTCACTCCAAAATGAAGTAAGAGTGCACAAAGTCTAAATGACAGGTACACTGGGTATCTTGCAATTCAAATAGTCTGCATTCAATGGAACAGTAATAATGCTTATTTTATGGTGGCTTTTTAGGTGGACTCAAATTTTAGTTAAAATTTTTGGAAGAAAGGGAAGGAGGCCCAAACGATCCTTTTGAGGCCTGGCTTCTACGATTATTATGTTTAAATAATGCAAATTAAATTATCAAAACTTAAAAGTTAAGACATGATATTTGATATAAAAGATAATTTCCAAATCCTAATTTGGCTGCTGTCAGTAACAGGGAAAAACTGTATCAGAATATATGAAAACAACCTCACTTTTGTTCTTTATTTAGTGAATTGGAAATATTAAACTTATAAATTATTAATTAAGTGTATTTAAATGAAATAGTTTAAATAATTTGGTACCAATTACATTACTGCCATAATTTTAGGATTTAAATCATATTAATGTTTTATTCAATAGGTCATCTGGTGTTTAGAATATGGCTTTTTCTGGTTAAATAATAGCTATCAGATTATTTTCCACTTAATTGGGTAAAGTAATTAATATTAAACATTGTCAGTGAAGGCCAATCAACTGTTCTTTTCAACATGTTACTTGTTACGCAGCCAGTATAATACATACAATGCTACTGATCATTCAAGCTCAAAATAAGTCATATAACCAAATCTACTAAATCCATAAAATTATCCAAATTGTAATTCAATAATGGCAAGCAACACATATCTCCTTAAAATAGAGACTAAACCCAGAGTTCTTCTTTAGAAAATATGGAAAGGTAGACTAACACTGTACACTAACGCTGTAGAAATATCTTTTAATCTGTAGCTCTTAAAATATTTTATCGTCAAGAATATACCCAAGAGATGGTGAATGCGGCCAATCAATACTTAACATAATGGTTTAAAACAAACAAGTCAAGAGGCATTTTACACAATTGGCAGGCAAGGAAAAATAAGTAAAGAAACGTATTTTAAAGAGCTAGTTCTAGAATCATCAGTCTTGATAGTGTTAAGATTGAAGTGGTAAAACATTGCGATTACTTTTCTTAGACACATTCTATCCATCTGCCTAAATTACTCAAGGCATTTTGAGACCATGAACTTCTGATGCTTTCACATCAGACATCAATGTTCTTTTTACGGACTTATATTGTAATTCCGGATATAGAAGAATGTAAAGTCATAAACAAATAAGAAACAACTGCATATAAACCAGCAGGAAGCTGCTGTTTTTCTACAGTGAAGCAAAAGTAAAGCAATAAGAACAGTTTTTAAACATAAGAATCTATAAAAAAGTAAGTCTCATGGTGGAAAATGAAATTCTGTGTGTCTGTAACTGATTTCATGTAGAACTAGCTCTTTGACATCGGAAAGATCTCTGTCTTTAAAACCAGCTCAATTAGCTATATTTTAAAAACAGGTTGGAAGATCAGATATACAATGTATGGAGAGAAAATGATGTAAGTAGAAAGCCATAGCTTCAAACATTTTAGCTACTGTGAGGAATTTTAGATAATGCGCCAAAGTAAAAGAGAGAGAAGAAAAGGTGGAGTTTAATAATATATATGTTTAACATCAGAAGCTGCATGCAAAGGTCAGGTTTTCAGGAAACAGCTACAAGTGATATACGCATAAGTCAATCTATCTATAGAGTATCCACTGTACTTTCAGAAGCATGCATATCAGTTTTAGAAGCTATATTTTATAAGGTGAGGAAAGGGTGTCTGTAGTTAGTCCTACTACCGAGCAAAACCTACCTGGAATGAAATACTGTTCTTTAGCTAAATAAAAAAAGAGAAAAAAAAATAGAAGATGCACCTGAATGTCAGCAAGCAGAGATATGAGTTATATTAGATTAAGAATGGACTAAAGTTACTACAATTAAGTGAAAAATGTATATTCACAGCTGTGACTGATGTATAATAATGTACAGTGAGTAGTAAATGCATCCATAATTATGGACAATAACCAGCTTGGTCCTTATATTAGCTTTTTAGTATGAACTTAACTGCCGAATGTGAAATACCCCTGGAATAGTTAGGTAGCATACTACCAAACAGACATATAATGTATTCTATCAAAAAAAAAAAAAGGAAAATATCATATCAAAGCAAATAGTAAATTTGAATGATGGAAACCTTCCATTTAATATCAATACAATGTATTCATATTTAGCTTTTTACAAATAAATGCAATATTCCCAAAATATCTTAAAAAAATAGCTTTTGGAAAAAATGCATCCTCACAGTTGTATGCAAAATAAGAGAATGCAAAGTGAGGAAGTGCATTCAGAGTAAGAAGCAAGGCATCTGTAGTCCCTCCCGGTGCCCCTGGACTTCTGAGCCCAAACAAATCATGTAACCAAGTCTCAATTCACTTTCTGAAGAAACGAAAATACAGTTAATTACTTGAGGTTGGTCAAGACAACGAACATGAGACTTAACATACTTCAAAGGTATTCACAGTTAGCTAAAAGGCTCTTGTTAAATGTGAATTTTGGAAAGGTACTATGAGGTATCTAGGCTTCTTTTTAACTTGGTCAATAGCCTACTTCTTCTGCTCTCCGTGGTGTTAAAATGTTACCTATAGAAGTATTATTTGAACTGTGTCTACAGTTCTCTTTATTTTGCTATTCATGGGCAGAAGAAAAAAAAATATGGTTCTACAGTGTTCACTAATCAGCCGAAGGCCAGCTGCTTTTGTTAGGTCTCATGTAACCATTGCTGTTGGTCACAGGGGAAATTAACACGTGAAGAAATTACCTGAACAACGGAATTTCTTGCTTTTGATCTGTCCAATTCTTTTGTTTGCCAGGCGGCGGGGGCTGGTGCAACGGGCACCACTGGTCTCAATTGGGTTGGTATGGAGATAATCCGCTAGCCACTTGAGATGGCAGTCACAAATAAACGGGTTCTGGGCCAAATGCCTTTGGAAACACATACAGAACGGTTTTATAGATGACTTGCAAGGGACTCAACTCTTACATTCAGAGTGGAAACAATGTCATCAAATGTGATCCAAATCACTTATACATACATAGTTTGAATGGCCCGAAGAGGTGAAAAGGTCCCCTTGGCGATGGTCTGAAGCTTGTTGTCATATAGGGAGAGAAGGTTCAAGTTGTGGAGATCCTGAAAAGCATCTACCCGAAGGCAGTTTATCTTGTTGGCATTCAATAATCTGTTTGATTAAATAGTTGTAGAATTAAAGTGTAGCATCTCACTAACTCACCTGTAAGATTTTGTGCTTTTTAAGAAAATCCAGCCATGAAATATATTTCTTTAACCTCAACACTAACATTTTAACTTTAATAATTTAGGAATTAGAGGTTAGAGATGTGGGGTTTTACCATATAAAGCAAAAGTCATGTGATCAAATGAACCTAAATCTAGGGGTACTTATACATGTATTCACTACAAATTATTAACCATTTCCTCTGGAAGATGTAAGGGTGGAATAGTACACAAAGATGGGTGAGACCCAGCCTCCACTGGCAAGGACACCATAAAAATGTCCTAAGACACTATTAATCCCTCAAGACAGTCCGTGGAAAAGTAGTTCAGGCTATTCTCAAAACAGTCACCAGTGTGATCCTTCTAAACACAGAACAGATCATGTCACCCCTAGCTCAGAACCACGCGACAGCTCCCAGTTGGCTCTGAGCAGAAGCCTAAGTCGTCACAACAGCCTGTCCGGTAGCTCACTCTTCAGAACTCTGCAATCTTCCCAGTTCTCTCCTCCTGGCTGTTTCAGCTCCAATCACTAATCTCCTTTCTCTTTTTTAAGCACACCAGGTTCTGCTATTCTCTGTCTGAAACGTTCATCTCCCAGATGTCAAGCCTGCTCTAATATTGCCTTCTCAATCCGGCCTCCCGGACCCCTCTCCTTAATACATGCAGGCTGTCTTTGACACCTTCCCAACCCCTAGCACTCTCGATTCCTTTTGCTTTGATCTACTTTTTCTATTTTCTAAAGTATATATATATTTTTCTGCTATACACAACTTACTATGTTACTGCTGACTGTCATCTATATGCCTCCCTACCCCACAGTAAATCATCCATATGTCCGGTTCATTTCCCCTCCTTTCCTAGCTGCCCAGCACATACTGGGAGCTCAATAAATATTGGTTTTTGAGTGAATACTTTACAACCCTCTTGGAGAGTCACACGATACATTAGTATGGGCTGTAGTCTTATATTATAAATACCTGTTTAACTTTTTAACACAATTCACCACAAACTCCTTTTTACCCCCTATATACTATATCAATATTCTGTGGAACTGTGGTTTATGGATTATACTTTGGCAAGCATCATGCTTGTGGATGTGACTGTGTGTGAGCTTAGGTTTATTCTTCAGCATGTACTCTGCTCTCTGCTTTCCTCAACCACCTTCTGAACTCAACTTCCACCCAACAAAGTACTCCTCCCGCTGGGTTCCTCAGAATGTCATTCCATGCTATGCAGTCTTGTCACCTGCTTTATGCAGACCTGCTTATTTGGCCAATGACAGTTTCTCCCTCTTCAGGAAGGACAATTTTAAAAAATAATATTCTTTTTCTCCATCCCCAACAGGCACCACTGGTCTCCATAGGGTTGGTATGGAGATAATCTGCTGGCCACTTGAGATGGCAGTCACAAATAAAGGGGTTCTGGGCCAAATGCTTTTGGAAACACATACAGTACAGTTTTATAGATGACTTGCAATGGACTCAACTCTTGCATTCAGAGTGGAAACAATGTCATCAAATGTGATCCAAATAACTTACACATACATAGTTTGAATGGCCCCGGAGAGGTGAAAAGATCCCATTGGCGATGGTCTGAAGCATGTTATTATAGAAGGAGAGAAAGAATATTTTTCTCCATGGGGATGGAGAAACTTTTTTTTTAAATTCCTGCCTTTTAAGAGGGAGAAACTGTAGACAATACTGGATATAGCATCAAGCTATATCTAGCTATATTTAGTTCAGTGCTTTGATACTTAGAACTTTTAACAAATATGTAACAGCTCAAAAAATATGTGTCATATGGTTTGGCTGTGCCTCGTTATCTAACATACTAAAAATATTTTCTCCTTTGACAATAAAACGATCTCTATGTTAACATGGGGTATTTCCGTTTTGCTTGATTTTTTTAAAGGTGCTACATCAGCAACATGCAAAGTGATGACTTTCTCACGGTGATTCAGTTGGCTGTGCTCTTTGATTCCCCATCAGGAACTCAAGTTTTCATCTTCCCTCTGGTATATGTAATACCTTCTTAAAAGCTTTCAAGAAATGGTGGGTGACAGGGGCTGCTTAACTCCATACCTCTCCTCCCTGGGAGGAGAGTAATGCTGACCTGTTCTTTAATTAATAATCTAATTGAATAAAGCAGTTAGAGAGCAAACAAGGACAATGAGATTGTGTGGAGCCTGAAGAAACTGAAAGATGTCGTTTTGCATCATCTTGCATCTATGCAGTTTGTACTCAGTTTAACTCAGTGTGGCCCAGGGAATAGTAAATAAATATTAAACAACAATCTGTTTTCTTTCTTTCATTTCCCTGCCTCTTCTCTCTAATATCTGACCAACCAAAACTAAGACACTTAACTTTACCAGGTTCTCAGTCTGCTGTAAAGAGATAATCATGTCATTCTTTCCCTCTGGCAGGCTTAAGATTGAGCCTTAGTGTAGAAATGAAACTTTATAAAGATGGCTTTAGAAGTAAGGTTTATCTATATAGATCTCCATATTTTATTAGCATGTGTGTTACATCAGCCACCAATAAGTGTGCATGGAAAAAAAAAGAAGGTGACATTTTATGTATTGGTACTAGATAGGGCAGTGATAGTAAGAGTGATTGTGAATAACTGGCACAGAGAGTAATTCTAGGGAAACGTGGAAGAATGGCAGAGAGGTGAGTCACAAGTAGGCAATACTTGGTTACAGCATCAAGCTATATCTACAATGCATACAGACATCTGGACTGTGAATAGCATAATTTTATCAAATTAGTAACAATATTTAATAACGGAAATGCGAAGCTTAGAAAAATTTGAAACCCAAATAAAGTCATTAAGTAACAAAATCAGTATTTGTCATGACTCATTGGTCTATTGTAAAATAAATTTACTGGGTTATGTAGCATTGAGAAAATAGAGAATTGGGGCGGGGGTGAACAGAAAGGAGAGCACTACACATAATAAGGTTCATTATTGTTTTGCTAAAATTTTGTTTCATTTGTTTGTGTGCGTGCTGGGGTGGAATGTAAAATACATTTCTGCATAATGGTGAAAAAGTTTAAGACATGGATAATAGGATGTAATTAAGAACATAAGTTTATCAATTCAGGAATTATATATATAATATATATTATATAATATATATTACATATAATATATATAATATATATGTGTATATATATATGAAGACTGTGGGATTAGGAATAGTTACCAAATAAATGCCAAGAAACAAATATACTCCAGAGGGAAAATAACATTGTATACGTAAGAATTTTAAGGGAGATTTACTAAGAAAAAAATTATAACACAATTATCTTTGTATCTAAAGCATCTAGGCCAGTGTGTGCCCCAAATGAGGTCCTCTGTTTGATGATATGAATAGAATTTGATGATTAACTATCAAGTTTTAATATTTGCATTTTTTTCCAACTTTACTTTTCATATGGGCATGCATTAAAACACATGGTGTTAAATCTGCTTTTTGCAAATATGTTTGGTAAATACTTCTTTTGAGACAAATGAGCAGTATCTATTGTCTAATCAGAGGGGTCTTTGATTTACAGGTAATTCTCTCTCTAAAGGTTAGTCTGAGGACTACTGTGTGTTACAGCTCACCGCACACCACCTGTGTCTGAGGAAGTTATTGCAGCACTGTGGCTCCTGCAGATTCTTTGGACAAAGGTTGTTGAGTATATCACCATATCTTTCGCGGTTCCAACTACTGGTTAAGTTAAAACAGAGATGTTTCACAAGGACAGGGATTGTAGAAGCTTTAAATGATACAGCAGCCAGAATGCATACATTCATGATAGTGTAGAGAAAATGGTTTGGGGACTATTCCAAAAAGTAGTGTCTTCAAGTAAATAATCAAGAATGTTAGCTTGACTGGACTAATCTTTTCTATTTTGTTAAACTGTATCATTTTGAGTCAAATTTTTCCAAAGCCTCCATAAAAATATGAGATAACAAACCGGCTAATATATATTATTAGGCTCGAGAGATCGAAAACAATCAAATACTTACAGGAGCTGTAAGGAAAACAGTCCTTCAAATAAACTTTTGGGGAGTTCTGTGATTTTATTTCCATAGAGGACACTGAAAAAAATGTTTTAAATGAAAAAAATTAGACACTAAACCTGCATAACAAATTCATCTAATACATATTTACTCAGGCATAGAGGAAGTTAGTAGGCCATCAATACGTCATAAAAGTTACAGCTGAGTAAACAAACTTCATTTACAAATGTCTTTTGCCTGATTGCAGATCAGATATATGCTTACTGTAGGACATTTGGAAAACAAAAAAATAAAGAACATATGTATATACATAATTTCCACTTGCATTGCCATTTCATAGAATTGTTTCCTTTTAAGTTGTTTTTCTACTCACAAAAATACACAGTTCATATGTAATGAGAGCACACCATATATAACAAAGAAGAATGCTAAGTGTAGAATCAAGAATAGAAGAGTACATAGTGACATAAAAGTCCCCATGATACATACAACATTAAGTAAAAAAGAAGCATGTTAAAGTATTATGTTAATTTTGTTTAAAAAATATATACATATATGCACAAAATAAAAGGGAAACATATTTAGATGGCAGATGATTTGCCATCCAGAGGTGATTTGAATTTACATCTACATATTTTTGTCTATTTTAATATATCTCTAAAATAAGCATATATTATTTTCAAAGATCAGAGAAATATTCTTTTGGGAAATAAACAAATGGCTGCCATAACATATAAAGAAAAAGCTGAAATGAGAATCTAAATAATTGATATGTTTGGCAGCAGTATATAATCTCTTTTTGAAAAGGAAGAAAATAACAATACAAGAGAAATGAATATGTGAGAGAAAAGCTGTTCCTTTTTCAAAATGTCACAGAGAGGTAAGGTATATTATAAAATGTGAAGAAAATCCTCAAAGGAATAAATAAAGCTGGGTGCTATTATAGTGTAAGGAGATATTCCATTTGTCTCTTTAGATTCCATGATATAACTATAAAACAGAATATGAAATTTTGTTTGTAGAAAACATAGATTTCTTTAGAAAAGTAAATCAATTAGAAAAGAAACCATTTTAAAAATGAAAGAACAAAAGAGAGGATTCTATATTGTCCAGAATGAGGTATAAAGGGAATCAGAAAAGGTAAAGCATGAATAAATATATATTTTGAGGTCAAGATTAACAGAAGAGAGGGCATTAGAAAACACAAATGAATATATTAAGATGGCACCAATTTGGGATGTTCAATTCAATATCATTCAATTCATTCACTCAGCAATAGAGATTGTGCACTTACTACACGCCAGTAACTTTGCCAGATTCTAAGTTTGGTGCTCAATTCAATTGTCATTTTTGAATGCCCATCATCTGCCCATGTCTCAGGCACTGATACGACTGAGATAAAGAAGATATGGCTTCAAAGGGAAATCCAAAAGAGTAATTTTGAATAGTCAAAGAGTCTGATATTGTGAATCCACTGCAATTTAGAAAGGAACAAAGATGTGTATAAATTGTGGAGAACCTGCATGAGGATCAAGGGGTGGACAATTTAGTAGGTTGTTCACTTGAGACTTTTGCTTTGAAGGTTGGCCCAAATAGCATGAAAGGAGAACAAGCGAGGAGATGCATCGTATTTATATTGTGGAATTATTTTTTCCAATAAATCATTGTTTTCCTTAAGACCATGTTAAAAAATAACAGATGCTATTGTAATGAGACAAAGTGGGTAAACAGCAAAAAAGGAGAAAATTACGCTAGGATGCAGGAAATCTATCCGTATAGGTATTATTGCCGTATGGAGTATTAACCATAAGAATAATAAAGAAATACTCAATGTGATGGGAATGACATTTCTCCAAAAAGGTTTAGCAGGACTAGGGCTGGGTACAGTATTTTACATAGCAAAGAGATCAAAATGACAGCAAGGAAAATAAGTTAAAATATAAAAATTCCGAAGACCAGGATAGAGAAGTTGGATGACAGCCCAGGAAATAGGGCCAAAATCTATAAAAATGAGGGAAAGAAATATCATCACATAAAGATATAAACTAAGAGAAGGCCGGTGAGAATTTGTCCCACACTGTTGGAGGAAAAGGAATTTTTAAAAGAAATTAAAAGACAAAAGTGGAATCAGCTGAAAAGAAAATCAATATATGAGGGATGTGGATAATATCACCCAAATACCAAGAATGACTCATTGAGTATCTTCTCTACAGTTTATACATGACTTATGTTCAACATACCACATAGACAGTATATACATATGTACTATTATATGTGTACAACACACAAATACTCTGATAGAGATTTTTTTTGGCTAGTCTTTTGGAACAATAGGGAAATTTTAAGGCAGCTCTTGCACCTGCTGTATAAGGAAGGCCAAGAATGTTAAACACAGTTTAGCCCTTGTGAGTTTCAGCATGAGGACAGTAAGAGGCAGCAATAGCTGGTGACCAGTGTTTGAGCTCTCCTGCTCTTGTTGAAAGCCGGCAGAGGCCAGGCGCAGTGGCTCATGCCTATAGTCCCAACACTTTGAGAGGCCGAGGCGGCCGGATCACTAAGTCAGGAGTTCGAGACCAGCCTGGTCAACATAGTGAAACCCTGTCTCTACTAAAAACACAAAAAATTAGCTGGGTGTGGTGGCAGGCGCCTGCAATCCCAGCTACTCGGGAGGCTGAGGCAGGAGAATCAGTTGAACCTGGGAGGCAGAGGTTGCAGTGAGCCGAGATCACGCCACTGCACTCCAGCCTGGGTGACAGAGTGACCCTCTGTCTCAAAAAAGAAAGCTGGCAGAAGACAAGTCCTACTGAAGAGAAAAAAATGTCCAAAATAGCAACCTATAAGATGACCATCATGAAAAAGGTGTCATGGGCAGAGACTTTATTATTCAAAAAAATGTCAGGGAAATTATACAATTTTTTAAATGTCTACGTTTGAAAGTTATAACTTGAAGTGATTTTTAGAAGAGTTCAGTAAAGATAAAGCAGAGGGCAAGACAGAGGTGCTACCTTTTAATTTTCATTGAAAACGTGTAGTAAAATGCAAGATACTGGGCAGGAGAGTTAACAGCAGTTTAGGAAAAAGTTGCCGGAAATCTAAGTACAGTGTTCAAGTCTTCCATTGTAGACCCCTGTGGAATTTGGGAGCTAGTTAAAGAAATAAGGAAATTAGAGTAAATGAATTAAAATAGTTTACAAAGGGCTAATGAAGAAAATGGGAAAAGAGAAAAATCATACATTGAGGACCTTGGGCATAAAGAAAGATTCTCGGAAATAACTGAGATCCAGAAACATACAAATTGCTTTGTATCAAGAGATGAATTTGCCATGGCCATATCTATTAACTCTTGATGTTTACTCTATAACAAAGCTGGCAGGGAAGTAACTTTATCCTCATTTTAGAGATGGAAGAACTAATACCCAGGGAATTTAGTAACCAGCTCAGCCTCTATTAAGTAATAGAGCCAGGATTTGAACACAGCCACCTAGTGTCCTAAAGGTGATATGCTTAGCGGTATGCTATATCGATACAACATTTTGTTACTACAGAAGGAAGTTTCCAAGTAATAAGCAGAAAACAATAAAAACTGTTTACAGACAATGCTAAAAACACTAGTATGATGAATTCTTACGACATTATTACTAAATATTATAAAAATCTTGTTGATGTCACATTGAAAGAAATTTTAAAATCCCTGAAGATAAAATGACATGATGAATGTTTGGTTTTTGTTTTGTTAATATATTGCATATTATACTAGGTAACAATATATTCATATAACATTATAATTTTACATAATACATAATAAAAATAAAGGATAATGTTAATTAAAAGTTATAGGATTTCTTAGTAGGAGAGGACATAAAAAACATTAGGTAAATCAAGTCCACTTGTCTCTAAGAGATGCAATTTTGGTGATTAAATAACTTGAAATTTTTATTTATTTATTTATTTGAGACAGAGACTCACTTTGTTGCCCAGGCTGGAGTGCAGTGGTGCAATCTTGGCTCACTACAACCTCCGCCTCCTGGGTTCAAGCAATTCTTGTGCCTCAGCCTCCCAAGTAGCTGGGATTACAGGCGTGCACCACCACGTTTGGCTAATTTTTGTATTTTCAGTAGAGATGGGGTTTCACCATGTTGGCCAGGCTGGTTTTGAACTCCTGACTTCAAGTGATCTGCCTGCGTAGGCCTCCCAAAGTGCTGGGATTACAGGTGTGAGCCACCACGCCTGGCTGAAATTTTTATTTTTAAGTAGAATGCAATAGAGGTGTTTGGCATCATATCACCTTCAAATATTTTCATGCATTTAGCAAATGCAGTGATTAAATTAATCTGTCTATATTCTTGAGTACAGTTCTAGGAAGGCATGGTATTAAAATATCAGGTGTAAGTGGAACTTGTAAGCAAAATTTTTATTTAAATAAAGAAAGGTGTTGCCTTGTACTTGCATGGTTTTTGTAGTAAACTACATACTCCTAAGTACTCTGCTCCCTTCTGGAAGGTTTTAACTCCTGGTCACTATCATGATCTCCAGCACAATTCTTTTCTGGAAATCTAGCTTTCACTGGCTTTCCTCCCCCACCCTAATTATAGTGTCCCAGACCTGTAGTTACAATTGCATTCTCTTCATTACTTCAGTTTCAAGCACCTACTACTCTCCAGTCGCAGTGATATTTTTTGCTAATTCTAGAAACATCTAGCATACTCCTGCTAAAGGTCCTTAGTATTTAACTGTTCCCTCTGTCTCGAATGCCTTTCCTCTATATATCTGCACTATCTACACAGTTCACTCTTCAGGTCTTTGTTGATCATCCTATTCAAGGTTTTAGCTTCCCCCCAACCACAGGATTCCTTATCCCTTGTTCTGTCTTTATTTTTATTCATAGCATTTTCATCCACAGATAGATGTAATACTATAAATATAGGTAAATTTTATGTATACTATACATTTGCCAGTTTATCATTGGTCTCCTCCATGAGGCAGGGATTTTTGTATTCTGGTCACTCTGCATCTCTAGACCCTCTACTAGGGCCTGGTACATAATCGGGCCCAACACATTTCTTTTGAACGTATTAACTGTGGATCAATGTAGAAGAGAGCTATTGCAAATATGTGTAGTTACATATTTTAAGGAGGGGAAAATAACTTAATCTTTGGAAAGTGAACTCAAACTGTGAACATGACGAGGAAAATGATATGTGTTATATAACACGTGGGCTTTCTCTAAAATAACTCAGTTATTTGATTCTCTTCCAGTTTATCTGTTTTACAGTATTATGCAGGTATTCCACTTTTGGCAAACAGTTTGTAATCTTCTATGTATTGCTATAGTTTGAACTGGAAAAACCCCAGTGACTTAACTCCCTCACTTAACCGCAATTTACTTTATCCTCAAGTAAAGATAAAGCTTTTCTACGGCCTTCTAAGACAATTGGGTGTGTGAGCGCTCTCATCACGAGGCCTTAGATTTCAATGTAGCAATCATGTTATTTTACATGTGTTAGCAAATAGCAAAAGGAGTGACAACACACTATTTTATTGTTTATTAGATTACATAATTTATAATCATTAATTACAGGAACCTGCTTATCAACAAACATAATGTTTGTTGAGAGAAGTAACAAATTATAATAAGCTGTTCTATTTATAATTTACTTTTAAATATCTTTATATATTTTCTTTTAATTCTTACAACCACAGAAGTGTCAATTAACACTATTAAGGCAAGAGCTTACTATCAAACTCTGCAAGCAAGCCGATCTAAATAAGAATTTCCCACTGATTTCTCTTCTTGTTGACATATAATGGTTATCTTTGAGGACCAAAGTTGTGGAGAATCAGGAACTGATATGCTGATTTGCCTTTTGTCCTTCTGTATGATGGAGAGGTTGTCAATGTTTATTCTGGATAGCATTACTGTTCAGAAGGGTGCTAACAGTACTTTATGGACAATCTGACTGGGTGATCTGAGTTTTACATTGAACCTAGTTATTTTAGAACCTCACAGTACAGCCTGAGAGCAATACATGACTATACTCTATATTTTCTGCCAACAACTGTTCCTTTAATCTTGTGCTTCTTCTTGTCAAAACCCTCCAAGACAAAAACAAGCAAAAGTGAACCCAAGGGGATATTGCCACTTAAGCAACAGTTTTCCATTTTCCTTTTTAAAAATAAAATTGTAGTTTGTTTTTTTTTTAAACAGACTAACATAGCAATCTGAACACTCTTGTGCCCAGATGAGCACTTCGATCTAGTTCTCCCCTTGGAAAGAGTGCCAGCAAGTTGTTCCAGAAACTCCAGGGGTTTATCTAGGTCTCGCACATGTGTATCTCGGCATTCTCACTGGCTACCCCGACCTCTGAAATCTGAAAGATTTCAGCAGGAATTGACATCAATAAGAACCTTTCTCTGAGTATCAGCTCTTAAAAAATAAAAATGTGCCGGCTTCCACTTTTGAATTTTAAAATCTGATCTAAAGGTTACTTGGTGGACTTTTGAAGATTCTTTTACAAGTGTGAAGTAATATTAATAACAGCCTCTATACATTTAAACTTCTTTAATTTACATAGTTATCTTTCTGAAGGTTCTCTTGACATTAAAAAGCTGTCATATTTTTAAATCTTTGTTCTTTGAGAGATTAAAAGCTTATTCTTTTAGGATAGTATTAAGGTGATGAAAAAGAGTGGAGGTTTCCTCTCAGTGGTCATCTTCAAGTATTCTCAGCAAGACTTTGCCTAGCATTTCAAAGGAGACTGATATTGTCCCCAGATACTAGCTATATGCTTTCCAAAATAAATATTTTCTTTTTCTTTTAGAAATAAAAAAATGGTCAAAAAGGGGATCTAACTCTTGCTTTCCTAACAGCAAAAGAACATCACACACTGGGCTTATCATGGGGAGGGGGGAGTGGGGAGGGATTGCATTGGGGAGTTATACCTGATATAAATGATGAATTGATGGGTGCTGACGAGTTGATGGGTGCAGCACACCAACATGGCACAAGTATACATATGTAACAAACCTGCACGTTATGCACATGTACCCTAGAACTTAAAGTATAATAAAAAAAAAAAAAAATCAAACCATAAAATATACAACCCTAAAAACTGGTGAATTTTAGTGACGGGTAGCAGTCTTCCATAAAAGTAATGGGATCCAGTAATGATTAATAATAATTAACATTATTAATAATTCATTATTCACAATAAAAACCTAAGAGTATTTTTAAACCCCAATTAAAAAAGGTAGCCACTCTTTGCTGTGGTTTCTGTTTTCCTTCAGTGACCCAGCAAATACTTACAGTGAATTCAGAGAGCGTAGTCCTTGGAAAGCATCTGGTGCAAGTTCAGAGATCTGATTATTGCTCAGGTCGCTAAGATTAGAAATAGGGTTAGGTTACATTCAATCGAATGTCAGTGAGATTTACTGTGGAAATAGCTATGTACGGCTTTTAAATGTTGGTTTTGTACTCATCAATACATGTACAAAATGTGCAACACTTAACATCTGAAGGACCCGAAATTTAAAAAAGAAATCATACTTTAAAAAATAACCATTGTCTATTTTCCCATATAAGATGCCATGTCTTATTTTTGACAATAGAACACCTGAATATATTTGCAAAATATATTGACCATAAACATTCACATTTGTGCGAATCAATATGCTAAATTACAGAGACCTTTAAAAATTACATAGTTTAGATATTAAGATTAAAGTATTATTTCAGAGCTAGTAATCAGACAGTCACATCACTTAATATTTAAGCTGTCAAACACTGATATACTCATACTTAGGTTTCTTTGCATGGTCTCATGACCCGTCTAATTTTTAAAATTACATAGATTGTAGAATATTGTTCACTCACATTCTTCTAAGCTTTTTATATGGTGAGAAAGCTCCAGGAGGGATGATTTTGATTGTGTTCTGTTCCAAACGTCTGCAATGAAAAAAAATTCAACCTTTAAATGGAGACGTGAACCTTCAGACATGTTTAATTCAAGCTCAGGACTGATGTCAAGAAGTAAAATTGATGTTCTTCATGACTGATATATTTTTTTCCTGAAAAATAAGCACTAAATTTAATTTTTCTGTCCCTAAATGTGAAGCAAATTGGGATTAAAAACAAGGCAATTATAAAAATAATTAAAATATTCAGATTTTTAAGTACTACATATCCATCAATATTTAAGTCTGGACTTTGTACAAAAGAAATAATACCTTTAAGAAAGTAACTTAGGAGTACATTTTAATTACCTTAATATAAATTAGAGAAATAGGTAGAAATACTGAATAAATCTATTACATATTTTAGATACAATCATAACCCTTCCACAAAGAAAATTATTGTTGAATATTAAATTTTATAAAACTTTTATTTCCTCTACAGAAAGCGTATTATAGGTTAAAAAATAATTTTCTACTCACAAAATTAATTTTGAAGCTTCTTATGAGGCAAAATGTTAAATTATAAATCCATATATGCTACAGATACTTTCAGTAAGACAGTCTAGGCTCTGTGGATTCATTTTGTGAATATTTCACATAAAAACCACTGCAGCGAAGTGCACTTGAGCACAACTGAAGTATTTTTATGGTATACTAAAATCACAGAGTTGAAAATAACTCTGATATCATCTACTCTATGGTCCTGCTAACAGAGAAACACAAGATTTTACCTACCTAGTTACGAATCAACGCACAAATAAGTAGATTTCATGAAGTCTTTGGTACATGTTTTAGTCTATCCAAAAAATGTTGCTTCTCAGCCTCCTTTCTCTCCAAAGAAACATCGTTATGATCATTTCCCATCCCCTTCGCCTCTGTTCTGCTCTGTGTCCCAGAGAGCTGACTCCAGTGAACCATATATCCCAGGCTCACTTGCCAACAGGCTGCTGTGAGATTTGCCAGTGACAGACACTGGTAGGGTGGTGAAGCGTTGGCGGGGAGGAGAAGCTGGGGTATTTCTTCCTTTCTCTGTCTCAGGGGATGTCTACAGAAGTGGTCTCGTCTCCTTCCTAATTTAACTTTCTGCTGGTGCCACCTTCTAATTTTGTAAAACACCAGCTTCTTCTGTCTTTACCGCCCTGGGGTGGTAGCAGTTTTTTCCCTGTTATCTTCCTGCAATTGTTTAGTCCATTCTCTATATTAAATCCCTCTGTTTTTCAACAGAAAAAGAGAGTTCATTTTCAACAGGAAAATAAAGCTCACCTAGCATGAGTTCCACTTTCCTGCCTGAATTTGAAAAAATATATGCATATATATATTATGTAAATATATATATGTGTGTATGTATACGTATGTATATATTTAAATATGAATAAATATGAAAACATACTGACCATATATGTGTCCTATACATTAATTCATTTTTATTGAATGTTGGTAATACTTTAACACATACACACACACACACACACACATGCACACACACACACACAACATTTAATGAAAATAAAATCAAAACAAACAAATGATCCCTAGGACATTAAATCAAATTGCCAAAATTTTGGTCTTTTCTGATTTCAAAGCCCTTCTCACAGTGCTACGGTTTTTCTTCAACAGCATCAGGGTTCATTCTCTGACCTCTTTATTTCACCATTCAACGGGTTTCCTCAGTTTTCATTGCTCTTGAACTCACTGTAACATTTGATATTATTAATAATCTTTTTTCACTTTGATGAGACACTCTATCTCCTTGGTGCTTACTGTACTTGGAAAATGTAAAAAATGTGGTTAAAAACTAAATCTATAATGCACCACTCAGATCAGTGAGTTTTACTTTAGCGTTTTTTTGCTTGCATATTTATTTTATATAATTGAGGTATTACCGCATACAGAATTTTGAGCGTATTTTATGTAACTGAGGTATTACTGCAAATAGAATTGCGTATATTGTCTTTACATCCAACATTATATCACACATGTATTGCTATATCATTAAACATTTTGGAAGACATTACTTTTAATGCCTTCATAATATTCCATTGTCGAAACATATCCTATTTCCTCAATTCTTTCTTATTATTGGACATGTATGTTAGTGATACTTTTATACTAGTATTGATATTAATAATGCTTAGTTATTTTAAGACAGTGAAAACATGGCCTCCTTTTAAATCCTTTCCTTATTTTCTTAGGTATAATGTGTTGCGCCTTTTCCTATATACCCAAGGACACCATCTTAACTCCTCTGTTCTTATTTCACTGTCTTCTATTCGTTTTCACATATCCCTGCTCACTGGGTTCTTGGCTCCTAATGGGCGGATTTACTCCAGAAGACAGTAAATAAACTGTATGATGGAAATATGAGTTTGTCATCTGTATTATTTATCTAGGTCGTAAGAAAGGGAGTTTTTTTTCAAAAGCTCTAAACAGAGTAAAGGACATGTAAATCATTTGTCTGTTACTTTATCGATTAGAATGTTTTGATTGACAGTTAAAAGAAATTCTTTTTGGCCTTTATTCATTCTTATAGTAGAATTTTAAGCTTAAAATGTAATCAATAAATATACAGAGAAAACGAGCTACAGATGGAATAATAATGATTGGTTAGAAGACTTTATATCCTGGCCAAGTAAATATTATTTCAATGTGTTAAAGATTTGCTCACAATAACATAGTGCTATGATGAGAAAAAAAATAATAATTCTTAGTGACTAGTAGATTTCTTTTAATAGTAATGCAAAGCTAGTTCATATACTACTTTTCATAGACATGATTTCAGGTTCTTGAAAATAATCTAAAGAAACCAATAATCATTAATTAGTTCATTCACCCTATAAATATTTAATGTCTACTCTGTCCAAAATATTATGCTATATGACTGGAATTCAATGATAATCAAAAAGCAGAGATGTTCATACATTTGGGAAAGTTTTATTGATAATCTTATTTTGTAGTTAGATTTCAAAACAAATTTCTCCAATATAAGTCTTTTTTTAATGCTATATTCAGCATAGAGACTTCTGAAATGTCAATAACCTGAGCTCACCAATGTGGCCAAACTAATTCTATAATTTGATATAACTGAAGATATTCCTTGGAAATTTTAAAATTCATTTATTATTTTAAAGTCTCAAACTAGAATACTCATAATGATCACTAATTTTTCTAATGACACTCAAATATATGTTATGATAATTTCTGTAATTAATCTACAACTAATTTCACTGACTGAAGGCAAAAATCCCCAAATTATACAATAAATAAGGCCTTTGTTTTTTGAAAATGCACACTCAAAAAAGTTATAAAACAAACAGGAGTCATGATAAAATGGCAATATATTTTTATATGCAAAAATAATACTTTGGACACATTTGAGTGATGCTGCATGAATCATCTGTTATTGCAATGTACCGAGGACTTGATCTTCACATTGCAAACTATTGTATTTACATGTACAACAGAAAGTTGTACAATGACATGTACCATGGATTTGTTTACTTTTATTCATTTATCTATTTTCAATCTTGTTCCAAAAAAAAATTTGATACACAGTTTACGTTGTTATTTACACTGACTCAGCAGCGAATTGGTTTTTATTGCACTGTTTCAGCAGTTCATTAAGGCAAAACATAATTGCATCCTTCATTCAGAGGGACAGATTCTCAAGCAGGAAAATATTCTACCATGGACAGATGTCAAACAATAAATTGTAATATATTACAAAATGCCTGTTGTCTCTTCTTTAGTGGACAAACAATAAACTAATTTGTACTTATTGCAAATTTTTGGGTCTTTAGAATAAAGAGTTTGTCCTTTTCATTGTAAGAACTTTAGAATATATTTGATAAACTAAAGCCAACACACATCTCAAATGATGTCCTTTGTCCTACAAAAAGAAGAAAACATACTTAGATCATAAAAAATAAAGAAGTGAAATACTAAAGTTTTCAGGTTGAGGTAAAAAGAAACGGCAAATAAAATTTACATTTTCTAGCATTGCTGTCCTGCAATCTGTGCTTTAATAGCATAGAAGCTGCTGAATTTTATAAAGTGCAAATTTGAATCCATTGTTCCATAAAGAACCTAATTAAAAACATTCCAGGATTACAAAAATAGATAGTATAATGGCTAAGATATATTTTCATGCCATGGATAAAATCCACCATAATTAAGAGATTTTCAAATGCCAGTCCTTCAGAGAAAATTCAGTATCATGAGTTTCAAAGTAAAAATAGATTTAGAAAGTGATTAGGGGAGGAAAGTACTGTAAATCACATACTACAAGAAAGACTTTTCCATGTCAAAGGAGCCAACACCTTTTTCTCCACATAATTTATGGAAATGATTGCATAACATCTTATCACTGTACATGTTTGTGTGTTTACATACATACATACATGGAACCAAAGCAATGGCTGTTACTACTCTTTCAAATGTAGAAGGAAATTTTAGTTACATGCTCAATATATGAGAAGATGAAGACAGTTTTTTAACTGCACCAATAAAAATAACTCAAAAGTATGTTTATCCAATAAAAGACTTCTTCCCATCCTGTTTCCACTTCTACAATTTTTTCTCTTGCTCACTAATTACTGCTACCTCATTATACATGTCTTCATGCCTTTAAAGTTCCTAAAGAATGAACTACAAACAATATATAACACTTTCTGGTGTCTATTTCAAATATTACAGAAAACAAAAAATCATGAAATATCCCTCTGCTTTAATACACAAGACTCTTAGAACATGTCAATTATGTGCAGCTATCTTTTAGTCCAATGAAGTCTAATTCTGCCACTTGTGGACTGATGGGCTCTGTAACACATCAAATACACTAATGGTTATCGGTGAGCAGATCTTACATCAGTAGAATATACAACATGCAGTGTGTATGATGATGGGGCAATTAAAAAATAGGTTTAAAGACATTTACAAGACATTAAACAGTATTAGCACTTTAAATGACACTTTCAGCTCTCTAGCATTCAATTCTTAGACATTATTTTCAATGTTTAAAAATTGTGTTATTTTGACAAACTATATAAAATAACATCCACATGCCAAATCTTCAATAGCCCTCAAGAGATATTTCTACACTTTATAGACATACATAGAATTTTTCAAGGTGTGTCATTTAGCGATTAAAAGTATGAGCTTTGCACTTATATAGACATGGACTAAATTCTGGATCTGCAGCTGATTAGCTCTCTGGACCTTATAAAAGCTATTTTCTTTCTCTGTGTCTCAGTTTCTCTTCCTGAAAAATGGGGAGAATAGAACTTACCATAAATGTTTTCTAAAAATTACATGAGATGTAGAAAAAATATATGGTATTTTCTTTCTTATACAAAAATAGTGAAATAATAAAAATATGTATATATATGCAATCAAAAATATAA
This sequence comes from Colobus angolensis palliatus, assembly GCF_000951035.1. Lineage (NCBI taxonomy): Eukaryota > Metazoa > Chordata > Mammalia > Primates > Cercopithecidae > Colobus > Colobus angolensis. The sequence continues at coordinate 8,532,539 of NW_012114555.1, forward strand.
TATGCAACACAATATATTAAAGAATTAAAAGTTTACAGCATATACTGTAGTTTCCCCTTACCCACAGGGATACATTCCAAGATGCCCTGAATGTCTGAAACTGCAGATTGTACTGAACCCTGTGTACACTGTTTATTTTTCTATACATACATGCCTATGATCAAGTTTAATTAAAGAGATTAACAATAATTAATAATAAAATACAACAATTAATACAATATACTATAATAAAAGTTATGTGAATGTGGTCGCTCTCTCTCAAAATACGGTAATATTTTCAGACTGTGGTTGACCATGGGTAACCGAAACCATAGGGAGCAAAAGTATGGAAGAGAGCGGACTACTGTAACCTCACACCCCTCCACACACACCCACACCCCCCCACACATACATTATATAAATAATTACATAAATGTATATATAAATCTCACACATTATTTTATTTCTAGTGTGAAATAAACATATATGGTCCCGAATCATGCTCTTAAACAGATTAGCAGTACAATTTTGCAGATAACTCAGTAACTGTATATGAAACACATACACACATACATCGTTCACACTGAAGCTGAAAAAATATAACTGGCTGCAATCTCTGTGATCAACAGGATTAAAATACAGCACTATCTGTAATTTGGGGACTGCCTTAGACACACAAAAAGTTTTTATAAGACGCAGTAAAATATGTCTTTGGATTGATTGTGTCTGTAACATACAGCCCAGATGCTGATTATACATGGCAATAAAACTGACAGTTCTTCGCAGTTTTCTCCATCTGCTTTTAACGTAAATGGCAAAAGCAGCTGCCATAGAACAGCACATAGTCTTAATGGGGTAAGGGGAGGGGAGGCAGAATGACTGTAGCTTCTGAATCTTAAATTGTCCGCTCTAGCCAACACATTCTCCTCATAGGTAAGATTGGCCCATCATCTGAAAAGGAGGAAGACGACATTCCTTTTCTTTGATGTTAAGGATTATCACACCTATTACATATAATTGTAAAGTAAGTACTTTCTAGTTTTGGAATGTTACTTCCAGTTTTAGCAGTAAATCATGTCATTAAAATCTTTCATATATTTCTACATAAAATGATCCAACATATTTTAGCCTAGAGTATTATTTGTTTTGTAATTGCAGTCTCCAGAACTTTGCAAATTTAATAAACATCTTCAGCAGCTTAGTGAATATTGGCCTCTAGAGTGACATACTTTGCATACAGCTAGAAGTTTTGCCTTAGGATTGTGTCCATACTAATTGATTCTCGTCATTTTCTGTCTTGGGATTCCTTGTTCCTTAAAAGTATTCATTTTTAAATTTTATTTACATATTTGTGATGTCATTCTAAAACATATTCCCCCAAGTGTAAATTCAATTGGTGTTTTTATAGGCGAGAAATGCCTCATTTTCCATTTGGTCTTTAAGCATTTTAAAGCAAGACAAAAATATCTGTGTGTGCACCTTCTGAATGAGTGCTAAAATTTTCATGCATGTATTCACAAGGACACATATTCAAATACAAAGATACACTCAATAGATGCAACCAAATGGTGTAGACTCAGAGGAAAAAAAAATGGGCTTAGGCACATGGCCCAGAGATTTCAGGGGGAGATAGTATGTCACTATCATGCTATCATATATACATTTTTAAATTAATCCAAGAAAGAAAAACACTTAGAGGTTCTGTTGTTTTATTTCTCATTAATAACAAAAAATTTTTAGACACTTACTATGAGTTAGACACTGAGCTAACTCTCCTGCTTGCTACTCATTTTAGTTTTTAAAAATTACAAAAATCATCTTTCTGTATCACTTATTTAACAGTATTATTCAATAAGCAGAGAGTAGTTCTCATTATTCTCCACCCCCGCACTGAGTTATTCTCCACATTATATATCATCTTTTTCCTAAAGTTTAAATAATGCTGATCACTAGTAAAATATGAACTATGTAATTTTTCACCTGTCATTCCAGTTGATTAACCATCAGTCTATAACATAATTGCTAAAATGCCAACTACACTTTTACTAATTATGAGAATAAATAACATTGTGGCTATGCCCCAGATGTCTTCATTCTTATGTCAGAGGCTACATGGGTCTTATTTTACATTTGAGGGGGCCTCCATTTTTTTCCCATAGAAGTTTTAGGGGAATCAACTGCATGAGCACTAGAGCCACCTCTTGGAATAACTTCCCATCACTATCTGCTGCTAGGCCTGCCTTCATTATCCTTTATAGAGTCTGCTGTTATTGCATTCTCAGTGGGCTCCTTTCTTTCAAAGCACCCTCCATTCCATGTTAGAGTGATTTTTCTATCAAAGAAATCTAATCATGCTACTACCTTGCTAGACAATTTCCCTCATATTCTATTGTCATCAGAACAGTCTCTTCTTCAAGATTTGGCTTCCACTTTATATTCTAAGAACTGTAAATTTTAATTTTTCCAAAAACACACTACTCTATCATTTTCCTGGGACTTTGCACATGCAGCCTCTTAGGTCTAAAAAAGCTCTCAAGTTCTCTGCCTACAAAACACATCCTAATTCCTGAAGATTATTTGATTCTTCAAGGCAGAACAAGGTAGCTCTCCCTCTTTGTTTTTTGTGCACATATATTTTACTACTTATCTCATGTTTAAAAATCTGTTTGTGTAAAGCTTCAATTCTCTGCACTGTAGAAATTTTGCAGGTTGAGACTGTCCCCTTTCATCCATAATGCCTGATGCAGAGCAAGCACTCAGAAATACTTGTTGAGTATGTAGTAGTACATTTTTAAAATGCTGCCTTTCCGCATGTGCTTCTTGTGTTGCAACAGTACTCATCAGATTCCTGGGACTTTTTAAGAGAAACCAGTTGGAGTTGCTGTCTGTCCTTACCATTTTAATCTCTGTACTTATTTTAATATTTCTTTTTCTCCAATTTATTTATAATGTTATATTCATTTTTACTTCTCAACTAATATTACAAAAGTTTGATTCCATCTTCTACATTTTTCTTTTGAGAAAGGTATTTTATAGTTTTCTGCTTAAGTTATCACACAATTTAACAAAAACACATGTACAACATTTGTGTGTGTTTGGGTATATGTAAGTATAACATGTATGTTACCTAAATAACTTTTTGGGAAATTAGGTACAAGAAAGAAATAAGTTGCAAAAAATGAATACAAATGAAGAATTTTCTTATCATGAACACAAAGTCTTCATGAAAATGGTTTCTCTGCACATAGTGGACATATGAAGCCTTTTGAAGATAATTTTTCTACTATTCTTTCAATAGTAGAATTCTTTCTCATCAATTATTCTTTCAATGACAATTAAAGAATGCTCAAGATATGCATATACAATTAGGAATTTTACCAAAATAAAGATGAAAACACTCAAATGATTAATAGTGAACTCAATAATGGCCTGTGGAACTACTTGCATTGTTTCATCTATAAATGTATTTTACATAATTCATTTTACACTATTTTGCTATGGAGCTATCAAAGTTGCTATAAGGAGTACACTGAGTGTGGCTACTGATAACTAAGAATTAACACGAGAATCTACTGGGTGTGGTGGGTCACACCTGTACTCCCAGCACTTTGAGGGGTCAAGGCAGATGAATGGCTCAAGCTCAGGAGTTCAAGACCAACCCGGGCAACAAGGTGAAACCCCGTCTCTACTGAAAAGACAAAAAATTAGCTGGATGTGGTGGCATGCACCTGTAGTCCCAGCTACATGGGAGGCTGAGGTGGGAGGATTGTTTAAGCCCTGGAGGTGGAGGTTGCAGTGAGCCGAGATCGCGCCACTGCACTCCAGCCTAGGTGACAGAGTGAGACCTCAATCCCCTCCCCCTAAAAAAAATTAACATGAGAAGCTTCTTCTGTGGCAACGCATTGTAGAACACTGTTTTGTATGCTGAATAATGAGGTGCTCCGTGTCTGCAGAAAGGTAAAGTATTTTCTCTTTTTCTGGGCTCATCTGATGAAATCATAATATGAAAACTTGAGAAAATATAATCCAAAAACACGAGGGAATAAAAATAATAATGAATGAATGATGTTTACATAAAAAATTCTTTCGCATACAGTGACATTATGACTACTAAACTCACACAAAAAATAATCCAGAGAAGAATCATTGCATTTTGTTTTTCTAACCATATATATATTAGCACAGAATCAGAGATAAAATAATATTGACTTGTTTAATCCTAGGATTGTTTATTTAATGACATTTCTAGGCAAGTTATATTTGATAGAGGAAAAACTAGTACTTTCATAGTACATAGGAGATATATTTGTAGTTTCTGCTATTGTGAGTATCTCAGAAGAAAATTTGAGAATGCAATTCTAATTGCCTACATCGGAGTGACAGCTTCTTATCTCAAACCAGGTTTTCATTTTAAAAATGAACAAAAGTATTTACTACACTACAAAAAAAGTAAAAGAATTTTGCTAACCTTTAGGAGGTGTGTAGTTTCCTACATAGTATTTCCATGGGAATTAAGTGAAATAAACAATTTAACATTTTTGAAAAAATTTTTATCATAAAGAAGGTTTTTATTATGCATGATATAAGATACTTTTAAAAAGTACTATGTCATCTATATTTCTAACAGACATAAAATATTGAGAATGTTTTCATATTAGCTTGCCTGAAAAGCATAAAGTTACAAAAACATAAAATGTGAAGCAAAAGTAATATTGTAGGTTAGCTAATTTGTGGGTGGATTTGAAGTAGCAATAATATCAGGAGTGCGTAAAACTGAAAAATGCTAACAAATGCTCCATGTGTTAAGAAGTGCTCTAATAAAATTGAGAACTAAAGTAGAATTGCTCAAATTTTAACTTTTACAACATTTTCTAAATTACGCCTATTTCCATTACATTTTATTTTCCCTAAGTTGAACATGTTTATGTTTTAAAATATTTTTGCAATGAAAGAATGAAACCTCTTTCAAAGTGAAAACAATTGCACTTTGAAATTGCCAACCTACTTGTTATTTAACAAGGCAAACTCAGAATATTGACTATTTCTTTCATACCATGTTACATTTAAAAAATGATATCATTTGCCTTATTTATTTTATCAATATTGTCTGAATAGTAGTCAAGTTCACCTGTGTGTGCTGTAAAAAAATTAGTCAAATTGTGTACTGTACTTTTTAAAATTTAGCATAATTAAAATAAACTAATTGCATAGCATGATAAATACTCTACTGGTTGAAATATTACTAAATACATGCTAACCAATCAAAAATTCATACTTGATTTCATAAGTACTTGCAATTATTTTAAATCAGCCAGTACATAATAGGCTAAAGGCAAGTTGGTCAGATCTAACTTGCATATCTTTACATACAAAAAGTCAGATGACTTTGGGCCGGGCACGGTGTCGCCTGTAATCCCAGCACTTTGGGAGGCCAAGGCGAGCGGATCATGAGATCAGGAAATCGAGACCATCCTGGCTAACACAGTGAAACCCCGTCTCTACTAAAAATACAAAAAAATCAGCTGGGTGTGGTGGCAGGCCCCTGCAGTCCCAGCTATGCGGGAGGCTGAGGCAGGAGAATGGCATGAACCCAGGAGGCAGAACTTGCAGTGAGCCGAGATGGTGTCACTGCACTCCAGCCTGGGCAACAGAGCCATAATCTGTCTCAAGAAAAAAAAAAACAAAACAAAAAAAGAAAAGTAAGAAGACTTTGAAATATGTGGATTTAAAATTGAGTATTATTTAATAAATTAAGGATTCAAAATTTTGAGTGGGACAAATGCAGAAATAGCATGCAGAAAGGTTACAAATATACAGGAGGTAGTTATCTAAAGAGAAATGAACAGAAAAAGACACTTTTAAAATTATATTTGCAATATATGCCTACAACAAATAACTAATATCCAGAATCTACAAGGGACTCTAACAACTCAATAAGAAAAAATAAACAATCCCATTAAAATGCAGACAAAGGACAAGAACAAGTATTTCTCAAAAGAAGACATGTAAGCAGCCAACAAACACAAAAAAATGCTCAACATCACTAATTATTAGAGAAATAATAGCAATTGTTAATAACAGCTATTCTGACATGTGTAAGATGATGGTGTGGATACAGAGAAAAGGGAATGCTTATATACCGTTGGTAGGAATGTAAATTAGTTCAACATTCAACTTCTATGGAAAACAGTACAGAGATTTCTCAAAGAACTAAAAATAAAACTATTATTTGACCTATCAATCCCATTACTGAGTATCTACCCAAAGGAAAAGAAATCATTATATAAGACACCTTCACTCATGTTTATTGTAGAACTATTCACAATAGCAAAGTCATGGAACTAACCTAAGTGTCCATCAACGGTTGATTGAATAAAGAAAATGTGGACCATATGTGACATGGAAGAAGATACAGCCACAAAAATGAATGAAATCATGTCCTCTCCAGCAACATGGATGGAGCTGGAGCCCCTGAAAAAGGCAGCGGAGAGTAAAGGCAGGAGGATGTAGGAGCAAACACGACAAACCAAACTGTTATAACTTACGCTCTTACTAAATATTCTCCATGATTTATGGAATTTCTATATAATGGTTTGAAAAGGCAATATGCCACAGGAAATCTATAACTAGATTGAAGAGAACTAAATATCAACTTCATAGCAATCTATCACATTGCATTCAAAACTGTACACCTCAAAAGGTGATCTAAGTAAGTAATTCTTAAGATTTGATATGGTCAGAATCAATTTGCTATTAATGATTGTGTTGCCATAGACTAGATCATGTACAGACTCACAGAAGGCATTGCATCTATTGAAGAATAAGGTTTTCAACTAGCAGAGTTCAAAGCAGCAAAGTGCTGGAATGACCCCTAGACAGCAAACAGCTTTCCCTTTAACAACTAAGTCTACCTTACATTATATGTTCTACTTTTTTCCCTTCTATATTTTCTTCATTAGTCCACATTGTTTTGTCACATTTTATTTTATTTTATTATTTTTTTTGAGACAGAGTCTTACTCTGTCGCCCAGGCTGGAGTGCAGTGGCGCAATCTTGGCTCACTGCAAGCCTTGCCTCCCGGGTTCAGGCGATTCTCCTGCCTCAGCTTCCCGAGTAGCTGGGACTACAGGCACGCACTACCACGCCTGGCTAATTTTTTTTATTTTTAGTAGAGACAGGGTTTCACCATGTTGGCCAGGATAGTGTTGATCTCCTGACTTCGTGATCTGCCCGCCTTAGCCTCTCAAAGTGCTGAGATTACAGGCGTGATCCACCGCGCCCAGTCTTTTCTTTTTTTTAAATTTTTACTATGAAGGGTGGTGGCCTGGAAGCTCTCCAGATTGTGTGTCCAAAATCTTCTTCCCCTGCTCCCAACACTGTCTTCCCCACCCATGGTATGCTAAGTATTGGGGCAGAAATGGTGAGGGAAAGACACGGTCTGCCCTTACCCAGTTTGCAGTATAATAGGAGAGTTTTACATTATTCAAATAACAAGTTAAACTGTGATAAGTGCTGTGCGGAGAAGATTCAGGGAAATAAGAGAACATTTAACAGAGAATAGGAAAGATGACATTGTAATAGTTACAGATATAAAGTAATATAAAACAGCTCTCAGTTTTGCAAACAATCCTGTATCTTAATGCCTTGTCTTTCTCTCTGTTCAGTCTATGTTCTCTTCATAAGTAAGTTTCTTAAAATTTCTCTTGTCCATTTTATCGGAGTATCAGTCATTCTCTCTTCATGATTTTGAAAATTTCTCCTTTTATGATATTCCAATAAGACCAAGCTATGCCTACCTCTTTTATAGCTTGATCGAGGAAGGACCATGGGCTTGAGAGTCGAGCAGATGTATGATTGAAGCCATTTTAGCCACTTCACAATTGAAGGATTTTACAAAATTTCTAAGTTTTTTGAGCCTCTGGTTTTTTTTCCAAGTTTTTTTTTTTAAACAACAAAGTTCTCAGTCTTTGAAAGATTTGAGTTAAATGTCTACAGGCCTCATTAGAGAGGGAATATGACTGCAGAGAAAGATGTCTAACACATCTGTAAGATGATTAAATTAATATAGCTCCATAATAGGGTACCTATTAAATGCTGAGTTGGTCAGCTGAGAATCGAAAAAAAATCTCAGAAATATTTAAAGCATGGAAATTCAAATAAGTATGCAGAATAGGGAAATTTAATGAATTTTTAGTATTCTAGACCCATTTTAGCCCATGCTATTAAAAATTCTATTCATTTACTTTTTCTCTTGCTGATTTTATGCTTAAAAAGTACCAGTTTGTCTACAGGGAAATAATAGGCTGTTCCTCTGGTTGTATTTATTAAACTTGGTTAACACAGCTTCATCTTTTCAGAGACAAATCTGTTCCAAATGTGTAATTTTTAAATTATTCATTTACCCAATAAATACTTATCAAGTGCCCACTGTGTGCCAAGGTACTAGATTTTTCACTGGGTATTCAGTAGTGATAAGAACAGAACTGGTTCCTGCCTTCATAGAACGTTTACTTTAGTGGAAGAGATAGATATTTTAAAATAAACACACAATAGTATGTAAGTACAAAACATGATAATTAGGGACAGTCAAAAGCAGATTCTAACCTATAAGCAAGAAGGGAGCGCCTGCATTGTGGTAAAATGATGAGTATAATGAGGCCTGTAGGAGAAAACCACCAGCCTTTATCTGACCTATGTTTCTGCATTAGTTTCACTATTTTATTTAATTTCATAAATATCCTCATCACAGGTCAATGAGAAGATCAAATGTGCATAAGCCAACATTGTGATCCAACTGCAATCTGACTTTGCAGGTATTCAATAAATGTCAGTCTCTTTCTATATTCCTTCTCCAAAGTATTCCAATTCTGATTTTAAAGGAATATTTTCCTTCTATTGCTTAACAAATAATTGTGTTAGCAAATAGCAGAAGTATGAATTTGTAGTTAGAAACAGAAAGCAGAAAAAATGAGTCATTATTTTCTACTTAGATTTATAGGCAGTTGGTCACTCATATATGGCACATACATACTTTCTTTTTGTTAGAATTATATTATGAGACAGTTGTAAGAATAACGACATATCACACAGTAGGTAATCAAGTCAAAATTATTGAATGAAATATCTCATAACTTGCAATAAAGAAACTCCACCGACAATTTATGGTAAAATTCAGATATTAAAACATATTTGAATAAAATGGGGAGAGTTTATAATTTTCAGTTCATCACAGAATAAAAACCTGCCATCTGTAAAGATATTTCCACATTTAATACTCTTAGTGATGTTCTTTGTTCTTATAAAAAATAGAAGAGTAATAAAAGAAATAAATTACTAAGCTAGTAAGTTATGCCACTATAATGAATGAAAATGGAATTATCTTGTTGAGTTGAGGATCAATATTATTTATTACCAGATGCTCTACTGATAAAGCTGATAATGTAATAATCAGGGAAGTAAAATTCACCAGCAGTTTCACATGTTTTCATCTCTCCTCATAAATTTAATTTATTGTAGCTTTACCTGATATACCACCTTCTCAATATAGGCAAAGTCCATGGGACATATTATTTACTACAACTTTAATGCAACTAAATCCCACCATTATACAAAATCTATAGAGCATACAAAGTAGAAGAAAATCACTATGATAAAAATAAAATAGACTACCTAAGAAAACCATTTTAAGTGTTTCATATTGCTATATGAGTATGTTATGTCTCCATCTTACTCTTCTCCTTTTAGCAACCTATAACAGCTTTCTGTTCCTCTTCCCTGTGATCTGGATTTGACCAGTTCGCTCGTGTGTCCAGATTGATCTTGCTCCCACATATGTCTTATATAACTCTCACACTCTCCTTTATCTCTAAACTCATTCTTTCTTTCTGACTTCCTAATGATGACAGATTTCTGCATCTTAGAATTAATCCAAGTTTGTCCCTTACAGAGCAACAATTGTCTTTTTCAAAAAATCCTTTCTGAGCCAAACTCTTCAAACTGCGGCTTATATACTCTCTCCAATACTAATCAATACTTCTTTTCTTAACACTCTGAAAGGTGGCTTATTGACCTACCACTCTATCAGAATGGAACCTTCTAAGAACAATATGCAGGTCAAATTCCAAGACCTTCTCTCAGACCCCAGCTTGGTTAACTGGCAGCAGTATTTGCCTCTGGAAATCATTTTTCCTAGAAGTCTCTTCCTCCCTTACCTATTAGAGCCCTCTGCTGTTTTTATTTAGGTTCTTGAGCTTCTCCTCTCTTACTCTCCTTTTCATTAGCCAGTTGATGGTTTCAAATATTGACTGTTTTCTATTATGTTAATTACTCCAAAATTTTTGCCTCAAGTCCTTGTCTTGCTTGCTCCAAAATTATTATAGTCTGTATTATTTTAGTACTTCTATTTGTGTCACTGGTCCTTAAGTATTTCACAAATTGAGTTCACTGTCATCTTCCTGTCCAGTTTTGGTCCTGCTTCTCACTTTCTTATATACAACAATATAACCACAACCTCTCCATCACTCATACTTGAAACTCTGGCAGAGTCTGGTTTATTTTTCTTCATTACTCCTTTATCTCATCAAATGCCAAATCCTATGAATTCTGCTTCTATATTTGCTATCATAGCTGTTTCCACACCACCATTCCTACTATTACTGACCAGCTCCTACTCTTCTGACATTTCCACTGGATCAAAGAAATAGCCTCTGAAGAGGCCTCCTACCTTGCATTCTGTCCTTTTGTCAAATCACTGGCACACAGCCATCAGACCAATTATTCCAGAAAATTCAGATTAAAACTCCTATGTTCAAATGCATTCCAAATAAAATCCAAGATCCTTATATCCACATGACCATTCATGAACTGACTCCAATGTATATTTACAATTTATTTCCTGGTACTATCTCACATATCAAATATCAGGCAAGCTGAATTCCTATTTGATCACATCTTGTACTTTCATTCCTACTGCCTAGCTTATCATATTGTATAAATTCTGAAAGCCTTGTCCTCATCTCCGTAGTTTCATTCACTACCTATCTTTCAAGGTGTAGCTCAGTGTTATTTCTACACAAAGACTTCTATGCTTGAGTTATCATTTATGGAATGATTACTATATGCTAAGCACACATAGCTCTATGTGTGTTAATTATTTCACATCAAACTGACAACCACCCTTAGTTTTAGATGGGATATAGAGTCTCAGACGGTAAGTAACTTGTCCATGGTCTCACAAATAGTAAATGATAGGTAAACCTGGGGTTCCAACTAAAACCTTCTGACTCTGGCTAACCATCGTACCTTGCCCTCAACTTCATGCCCTTTGTAAGACCTTGAACTTGATGTGTTCATCTCTTATTATGTTTTTCACTGTGTACCTCATTTAATAGTTTTCAATTTGAATGTCACATTTGCTAATCACTTGATGGATGATCTCTGGAAAATTCATGGTGCCTTTAGGTAGTAAATGGTTACTTAATAAATGTCTGTGCCTTCATAGATGACTATATAGTTCCCTTATGAGAAAATTTAGTATGTCATTCTGCTCTTAAATTTATCACATCTAATATCTTCTGACCAAGCGTCAAGGTCTTCAGTAATCTGTAGTTTTAAAATTAGATGGAGATGTATTTTTAGGGCATTATTTTTCATGATGCCTCAACGTTATCCTGTTATTCTAATTAGGTTCAACTACAATCTTTCAAACAATGCTCACTGCCACCTCTGTTCTTTGCTGCCAATGTTTCTTTTTCATGAATGTCTTCTATCTCTTCCCAAGTTGTAACTTATTCTTCTTTCAAGGTTCAGCCCAAAAATACTTACAGATGTCTTCTAGAGGTAAAGTAATGTTCTATCAATTAAAATTTTGATGAGAATGATATTATTATGTGTATAGGTTATTCAGTGTCAAATCTCCCCAGAATCTAGAATTCCTGCAGAGGTTCATGTCTTATACTGCAAAGCTGTAAGAACACTATTAAACACATGGTAGATACTTTAAACTAATGGCAGTGGGTCCTCTGAACTAAGATTATTCTCAATATAAGGTGCATTAGAGAAGTTACTTTATTATCATAATAAATTGGTTAAAATGAGCTCTTTAAAAACAACTTTTTCACATACTATGTGGGTCTATTCTAAGAAGTTGTTCCTATCATTTCAACCAAAAAAATCCAAGATAATTTATTCAGTTACAATTTAGAATTGGCCTATAAAATAATAATATAATGGGTTGGGTGGTTAAGAAGGATTTTCTTAGTGAATATTGAGGTAATGATTTTCCCTAGTGCTTACTTTTTAAGACCGTAAAAGCATTCCAGTTTACATCTTATGTGACCTTGTTTGGTCCACATGACATATTTGGTGAGGACATAGAAATGCATTCACCAACTGCATACAAAATATGTGTGCAATACTTTGTCATAAGAATTTAACTTTTAATGGAGGTACACACTGCTTCAAATAGGCTAAAACATGCACTATATAAAAAATCTTTACATTTGACTTTGTAATATTATCCTTTCTACACTTTGCGTTGAATTATCAATTCAAACAAAACAGTGAAACTGCCTTTTAAAACATGAGCTCTCAAGGAGGCAGAGCATCACCTATTGTTCGTGTGGTTTACTAACCCCAGCTTGGTCCCTTTTGATATTCCTACTGCTCCAAACTGAGCAACGGACAACTACAGATATACAGGCCCAAAGGGTGGAACCAGGTAGAAACAATCCTGTTGTCTTGTTTCTCCTAAAATTGTATTCCTTTTAATTCTATCAGTGGAAGAAAAACATCATAGCCACTTGATCATGGTATGTTTTTAAACAACCAGAGTAAGAATCAATACACTTCTGAAGAGAACATTTATCTAAGCCAAACGATCAGATGTGCCTTTGATAAACCCAGAATTTCCCAAAGAAAATCAAAGTTTGGTTCACTGGGAAGGTGGAGGGATAAGAAAGAATTTCAGGCACATACATTTCTGTGATGGTCTCTGGAAGGTTTGTGGGGATCTCAGTGAGACCTTTCCCACGACAGTCTACGATATTGTTGCTACAGGTACAGGCGGCAGGGCAGTGCAAAACGCTACAAGAAGGAGCCATAAATGACTGGTGACCTAAAAAAGAAATAAACAGGAATTATATTTTTCCTCCTGAATATCATAATTGTGAAACATACAAACTTAGCTCAAGTAACAAAGCATTTCACATGAATAAATCTCTTTAAATACATGACCATAAGATGGTCCTATATTTCTAAAATATATTTTAGGAGGCATGCATTTATATATTCAGGTCAATAAAGCAAATGAGAGGAAGTAAATGAGATTCTAAAAACTGGTCATAATACTGCTAATTTTTTAAACTATTGTGAGAAAAGCTAAATTCAGTTTCAAAATCAGAATTACATTCAAAACTATTCTAATTTCCAAAAAACCCAGCAACTTCAGACTAATTTATATTCATTCCTAATAAGCTTAAATAGAGCTTGGTCTTTATCAAATTCATGTGGCTTTATTTACTTTGTAATTTCTTTTAAAAATAAAACAAAACAGTAATACTTCTATCAGAAGATAATTGTTGCTCAAATTAAATAATCATATGCCAATAAATGTGGAGAAAAATTAGATAATCCAGAATTTGATGTGTTGATAGGTTCAAAATTATCAATTTCTCTGAAATTATAATAATAATTTGTATAAAGTAATTTTATTGTTAATAAAAAATGATTCTCTTGGGGGCTTCGAGTAATTTAAAATTTTAGTATAAGTAGCTCCCTTTCTGTATGTACTTTTATCACTCAATATTTGGAACAATTTTTAAATGAGACATTAATGGTTGAATGGTGAGCAACAGAATATCAGCACAGTTGTACTAAATAAGCATCTGGAAATGCATGGTTTCTGGAAGACAGTGGGGACTGCCCTTTCCAACCTGCCGAGAAAGGGCCCTAGTGGTGGTGATGTGCCAGGAAGAGGCTGCAAGCCAGCTGCTAATCCTATCCCTCTAAACAAGCTCTCAAACTACAAAAATATCCTCAGTCTAAAAAAGAAATGTGAACTTGCCTTCTTCCTCATCTAGAAAACAGAAAGGAAAAAGTGAAGAGAGAAAAAAGTGGTTAGTAACGAACTGTTAGTCATTTCATTACTTAATTTTTTTAAAAAAGCAATCAGACATATTGAGAACATTCCATGATCATACACAAAAATTTTGCTTAGATTATAAAACATGTGAACAAATACATACAGTGTCTAAAATATAATCATTTAAAAGCATCAAGTACTAGTCATGTCTCCCTACCCCGCCTTTAAAAATCTGTGAACTACTTATGATGCATTATACGTTTCTTAAAATTTTGTTTTGTTGTATTTTGAACAGATACTTCTGAAGCTGAAGCAGAACCAACACTACGTATATATAAACAAGATACTATGTATCACTATGTGTGTGTGTGTGCGCGCACGTGTATGTGTATGTAATCAAACCACCTCCGTTGAGATCCTTGGACTCAACTATATAAACTTCGGCAAGGTTATTCTTTTTCACAGCATTTGAATCTCCAAATATAGAGATATTACATTTCTCATACAGTTGTTATGAGGGAGGTGAAGTGAGGTAAACATATGTGAAATACTTAGGTTGGTGCTTAAACATATTAAAAAACTCAGTAAACGTTAGCTATTGATTGATATTAGACACAGCCTATCTCTTACTTATTTATTTATTTTATTTATTTTTTGAGGCGGAGTCTCGCTCTGTCACCCAGGCTTGAGTGCAGTGCTGTGATCTGGGCTCACTGCAAGCTCCCCCTCCTGGGTTCACGCCATTCTCCTGCCTCAGCCTCCTGAGTAGCTGGGACTACACGCGCCCGCCACCTCACCCGGCTAGTTTTTTGTACTTTTAGTAGAGACCGGGTTTCACCGTGTTAGCCAGGATGGTCTCCATCTCCTGACCTCGTGATCTGCCCACCTCAGCCTCCCAAAGTACTGGGATTACAGGTGTGAGCCACCATGCCGGGCCTATTTTATATATATACATATTTTTTTTGAGATGGAGTTTCTCTGTTGTCACCCACGCTGGAGTGCACTGGTGTGATCTCAGCTAACCACAATCTCCACCTCCCAGATTCAAGTGATTCTCCTGTATCTGGGAGATACAACCTTCCAAGTATCTGGGATTACAGGCATGCACCACCACGCCCAGCTAATTTTTATAATTTTAGTAAGGACGGGGTTTTGCCATGTTGGCCAGGCTGACTTGGAACTCCTGACCTCTGGTGATCTGCCGGCCTCTGCCTCCCAAAATGCTGGGATTACACGCGTGGGCCATGGTGCCTGACCCTATGTCTTATTTTTGATTTCAGATTTTTGTTATTAAAGCTGGTCATTTAATATTTGTTTTAAGTAAAACTGAACCATTAGTATACATGTATGCATGGAAAGTATTTTGTTACTTTGCAACTATGGCTGAATTGCCCTTTGAATTTCATAGCAGGGATCTAGGATTAGCTAATCATTTTTGTTTTCAATTGTTAACATAAAAGTAGCTATAAATCATTATGTAATGGGAAAATAAAAAATCACAAGTAGAGCCATCATTTAGCGAGTTTCCATATTTCCCCAGGAGTGGAAACTGAAAAGTGTTTTATCATAATCTAGATACAAGTAACCAGTACTTGCCAACCAATATAGTAAGGTCTCAGAACATATTTTCACTGGAAAAGAGGATCTCTGTAGAGTGATTAGTGCACAATTGCACATTAGTGAACAACACTGAAACTTTTGAGGCATGCAGCCCTCACATTCTGTTACGTAATGGATACAATAAACACAATAACATCATTCTTCTTTCTCCCTTACCACTGCAGACAAATTCTCGTTTTTGAACCTCAGCTACATTATGGCCTCTCAGGTGGGAGGGGCCCATACACTGAGTGTACAGACCAACCCGGGGCCTTTGGCGAAGCCAGTCGGAGAGCCAGGCCAGGTGGCAGTCACAATACAGGTTGTTTGAATGGAGTCGACTAAATGAGAAAAAAAGGAAGTGTAAAGCAAGAAAACAGAAAGTTGTCATTTCATTAATAATATATACCTTTATTTCTTAACATAGAAGTAAAGCTAGGCAGATTCCAATATAATTATTTTTCCTAAAAATTAAACTGATGTACAATCACAGAATCAAGTCTCTCTTCATTTAGTCTGAACTGAGCAATTTATAGAAGCTTGAATATGTCCATAAAATTATGTTTTAAATGAACATATTTCACTTATGTTCATTTAAAAGAGGAAAGAGAAAAAAATAAGTCCAATGCAAATTGCTCCACAGTTCCAACATCCTGAGAGCTAACAGGGGTGGGGTGGGAGAGTGGGGAGACTGGGGGAGGAGCAAGTTAGTAAAAGTTGTGGCTCCCAGTTTGAAATATCAATAAGTCCTGCCATTATGAGTCTCTATAGAAACCACTTGTAAAACCTTTTCAGCAGGTCACTTGCATTTTTTGCTGAACAAGACAGAATAATAATTCAATATAAAACACTTTTTTCACATCCTTATTCCAATTTCCTTCTTTTGTTGTTTAATCACAGAAAAGGGATTAGCTCCTTTGGCTCCTGGAGACCTATCCTCAAAGAGCAGCGACTGAAATTAAAAGGCACAAATGGCTGGGAGTGAAGGAATTAAGTGAGTCGCTCTGTGTTGGCAGGATCCACACAAGATCATGGATTGCTTCCAAGTGGCAAATTGCACTTCTCCATTAATAAAATATCAGACAAATGTATCCACTAAATTAGGTAAATGACTTCAAACTGGCTTTTATGTTTTCTCAAACTAAAGAAAAGGACATCCAAAGCTATAAATCAAAGCACTATTCCCAGAACCGTCTATGACACAGTAATACCATTTTAGTCCTTTTAAGCCGATGTGTTCAATTCTAACCCAATAACAGTAATGGATATTAAAACATGGAACTCAGTCCAGAAAGATAATTAGACCATAAAAATGGAATTTTTAAGTAGCAATGATACTATAGAATAATGACCCAACCAAAGCAAAGGAATTTAAAGTTAAATGACTGCTTTGTATTCTCCTTGAGCTTGTAGATAAGGAACACAATTCTTTGCTTTGAAACTAGAAGGTGTACCACAAAACAAAAAGCTATATTTTGGGAAAGATGGGTGACCTCTGGCTCGGTTTGCTTGGAAGTTGAAGTTCTGTCCTTTGGAAGCCACAGAGGCACATTCCATATCCTTGTACTCTAAATATTTCCATCTAAACCAAGCATATTACAAAAATTCCAATTAGGTGTGCACAAACTTGAAGCGAGAAAAGAATGTAAAAATTGGAAAACCTGATTAGTAAGACAGACTCATGAATTTCTACAAGAAAATAAGGGACACTGTCAAAAAAATTCAGATGAATGTTTTTACAATTTCGTTGGCTTTGTTTTTGTAAAGATTGAAAGCTTGATCAATTTCTTTTTTTAAAAAAATGCCTGAAGTTAATGGGAAATTATAGTTTTGAGTGAACTGGGCTGTTAATTCAGTCAGATTAGTCTCATTCTGATAGCCCCAAGAATACAGAATTTAGCTATGTCTGTATACTTGTAGAATTCCTTTATTTTGCTAAATAATATTCCAAGGAAATTATAATGATGTGTTATTACATACAGAGTTAGATTTCAGTAAGAAAAAAATGACATTAAAATTGATATTGGCTAGTTCATTAAAAAGCTGGTAATTCAAAATTTTTATTAAGAAAAGAAAATTAATGTTTTCCAGTTACAAGCTATCAGAAAATGAGAAGTATTTTGAAAATCTAATCAAAATATATTTATCCAACTTAAAAACACTTTTTTTCCCCAAGAAGTCTGATGCTTTGGTTTTGTTTCCAGTCATGTCCTGCACGTTATATGTAATATACTTTTTTTAGGTCAAGGTGATTCTGTAATTCAGTTCAAATGAGATTTACCTCTGAAATTCTATAACTTAAAGTCCACCCTGGGCTTTAAGGATTTTAAAACCTACCCTGGGCTTTAAGGATTACTTTTTCTTCAAGAGAAAAGAAATAGCTATAGTCAATACTTTATTAGACCAAAAATATCTTAATGTCCATCTGTAACCCCAAAAAAGATACTTTTAAGTATAAATGCTGACACAACCTTAATTATAGAGGCACTAGAGGGTGATGCTATAATTTCACGTTATAAGGAATGTTGGAGCACCAGTTTAGCTTTATTAGGTCTGCTTGCAGTACAGCAATAAAATCATAAAGATTTCCCATTTATCATTTCTGACAGCCAATCAAGGAGTCTTCCATTTCTTAATGAAATGTGACCTCCACAATAGCTCAAAGTAAATGTTGTTTTTTTTTTTTAACTCCAAAGTTCCCATAATGCATATCATTTAAAAGAAATCTTTCCAGTTTCCAGAATAATAGCTCATTCCCACAAATATCATATCTAGTCTTTTCCCAAGTTGGGTTTTCCTTGTCTACCTTGTAAGCTAGTGGTCCCATCCTTTGCTTACTGAACATGTTATTTAAGGGGAAGCTTTAATTGGTTAATATGACCTTTACATATATTGTGACTACTTACAAAGTCCTAAGTTTAGGCATATGGTTGAAACTTGCCACAGAAAGTCTAGTAATGTTGTTATTGTTGAGAGTGCTGTAGAATTAAAAAGAAAAGTTAGAAATTTTAGATACAAAATTGATTGATCATTTTATATACTAACATAGAGAAAATGTCTTGTACTATGCTTATGCAGGACAGCTACCTGGTAGAGATGACATAGAGAATACACTACTCTATAGACAAGTTGATAAATAATTTTCATAATTTAACATGTTACTGTACATTTTGTTTTATTCAACATTTACCACAAATTTATGGCTCCATTCATAGCATGTTTGACTATTCACATTCTACTTTATGTACCTTGTGCATGCATGTCTATTTATGATATTGGTTAAGAAATAAACACGGGATAGTTACAGTTGGAAAATATGCCCAATTACATTTCCATAGAGTGGCATTATGTGTAATTAGTGTCCATGAGTCAATAAGCGTATTTGAATTAATATTCTCTTCTGAATTCTCATAGCAACAATACAGAATCATTCCTGTCAGGCCTTGGAACACAGTCCTGATAACTATTATTTACCGCAGACATCAGCCACTGCTGTAATTTGAGTGGAGAGAGCTATATCTATATCTGGTACTTGTATCATGTGGGGATGAAGTAACTTGCTGTAGCACCGTGTTAAAAGATTAATCCATTCTAATGGTTTTCAGTTGCAGTAGCATATATTGGCCTTTGTTTACTGCTGTGTGGCAGCAATTATGGTTTCTTGAGGTAGCAGATTCAGGAATATGTGTGGTGAAGAGAGTTATGGTGAAAATAAATATCATCCTTACTTTTCCCACAATGCAACATTATTAGTTTTATTATTATTATTATTGATTACTTCTACTTCTACTACTACTCATTCATTCATCAAATATTTCCTGAATGGCTATTATCTTATGGTAACATGGAGTATTATAAAAATAAATCAGACATAAATCCTGTCCTAAAATAGCATACAGTCCAGCTGGGGAGATGAATTGGACAAATTACAAAAACTAGTAAGGCTAAGACATGAGCTTTTTTCACCCTTCAGAAAAATCTGGTTGTGGTAAGAAAGTGGTAGAAGTTATCCCAGGGGTATACAGGTAAAGTGTGGACATGGAAAGCAATTCTAAGACTGGGAGAGACTGAAGGTACACATTGAGGTGGTGACTAAAGAAGGCAAGTTCCTCTGAAGGAGGCAGGAGAAAGCATCAATGGTCCTGGTGGATGAAGTTGATACTGGACAAGGGTTGGAATTAGAGGTTGCAAGTTCACTGTAGGG
The DNA here is from genome assembly GCF_000951035.1 of Colobus angolensis palliatus. Classification (NCBI taxonomy): domain Eukaryota; kingdom Metazoa; phylum Chordata; class Mammalia; order Primates; family Cercopithecidae; genus Colobus; species Colobus angolensis. Next base: position 8,552,401 of record NW_012114555.1, read on the forward strand.
CCTGAGCAGAGAACAGAAATGAGAGAAGCAGGCCATGTGCAAAAATATACAATGATGGGCAAGAAAGATGGAAGAAAACAGACAGTTGGAGACGGTGAAGAATATGGTAAGCTAGCAATGATAGTCTCTCTTGCGGCAGATAATGTCCAGCTCCAATGGTCTATTGACCTGCTGTAAGGGAGGGATGTCAAACAATCAGATTTTCCAAGGGAAGTTAGAAATAAAAATTTTTAGATCTTTCTAATGTTTAGTGGCAACTAATTAAAATATTTCAAACAGTCTGTAGACCACTTATGTTTGAGCTACACAAAATACATTTTTGAGGCCACTTTTGGCCAGTTGGTGGCTCTGGTTATCAATGGTGCATTCAGAAGTCAAGGGAATGACAAAAACTTTTTGGTAAAACACGGCATGTCAGCTACAGACCTAGATCATGCATGGACCCTCTTTACTACCTTGTTTTGCAATGTATTGAATTATGTAAGAACTATTCTAAGTGATTTGAATTAAGTCACAAAAACTAAACCACTTTATGGGGAACCTACAGAGCACTGGATTTGTTGGCTCAGTTTATCTAAAAGCTTTTAGCATTTTCCTATGTGCAGGTGAAATGAGATGTCTTTTTCAAATGCCAGTAAAATATATCCTGATGTTTGAATGCAAAGGTTAAACTTCTCAATGGGATTTGCTTTCAGATGATCCCTTTTCCCATCTTCAAAATTTACGCTAAATTAATATGGCTAAAATCTTTATAGTATATAGCATTCTGAAATATGACTTTGGGAATAAATTGTTTTAAGTACTTCACACGGAGAAGACATGCATTAATTTTGAACTATAGTTTCTTCTATCTCCATGCAAAGGAAAATTTTCATTGAATGCCAAAGACTTCAGTTATCAATTTGAAATCTTTTCTCAGAATGTTAGTTCACATAATGCAACTAAAGGAAGACATTATCTTAGTATTTCATTCAGTACTGATGCTAGAAAGAAGTACTGATACTGATACCCAATGACTGAAAAACATGCAGAACCAACAAAATTATTTTTAAAATTAGTAATAAATATAAGTGTTAAGTATGATAACTTGTATACATTACCGCTATGGTCAACTTCTATTCTGAAATAATGGAAACTTATATAATGTACTTATTTAGTTGTGAATATTTTCTCCCATGTGTAAGTCTATTTCTGTCCTCAACTTCAAGATTTTCTTTGTAATGAGTAAATATTCTAATACAAAAGACATCTTGATGTATAAATATTAGCCTGTATAATTATGGAGCACCTCTCACACTTATATCTTGATTTAGTCATTCCCTTACCACCATGCATATCGCTTGGCAGAGAGTTTGATATTTAGTGGATATGAATCACTATGATTAAATTAAATTAAATTATGTCCATTCTGTGAAAAAGAAAAACAAATACGTAAAAGCAGCAATTCAAGGGATATATATCATTTCTGAGTCCAGTGTCCAAAGAAAGGGAAAATACTGATCGAGATTTAGTTTCCAATGTTATTTTTGAGATGGTATCTAAATATTAAGAAAATAAGCAGTTACTTCTAAATCCTACAAATCAGAATCTGACAATAGACCAGTTCTCCATGAATGTGCAAGTGTTAAACTGCTTCCTTGCTTTCATCTACCTTAGATTTTCACTTGACTTCTTGGACTGTATTCACTCTTTGTACACTCATATATATCCTAATTTAATACACTTTCATCAATGACTGAGGGCGATTACCTCATTTTCTCCCATCTAGCTTCAGTATAGCCATACATTCACAAATGGTTCAAGGAATTAAAATTTTAAAAAATATAAAACCCTTGGAATCTGAAATTTAAGGCAATGTGTATGTTAATGTTTCTTCATTATTTCCACATAAGCCAGTACATTCTAAAGAGTCACAAATGGTAAAAATAAGCAAAACAGACAAGTCATCTTTCTAGAACCCTTCTTAATGCAAACTCTCTTAAGCTCTTGACCAAACATTTACAATAGGTAAACTTTTGTTGTATTTCACAATTGATTTGGGCTTCATAAATTCTCGTCTTTTCAGTGGTCCAATTTTGGCTCATTTATCAACTGATATTTCTAGGGGTTGTTTAAAGTAGGAGGATTGAAAAGAAAACATTTAAAGTAATGTCTGCTCAACTTTATAAAATTTTAATATAAAATATTTCAATCTTTTAAATTTACATTGTCTTCTATCATACGCTAATTTTTATTATTTCTTCAACAAACAAACTCTGACCAATATATACTTCTTTAAGATGTATATATTAAGGTCCTCAAAAGAGTTTCCAAGATTTTGGATTTCTATTTTAATTTCATGAACCATAAAATGTCACCCTTTGGTGTGTTTCTTCATTTTTGCTAAAGTCACTTTTTAGGTATTTTGATTAATCATGACAATCAAAATGTATGAGATGACTGTGTTTTCATAAACGTACTGCCTCTGACAACAACGATATTAGTTTATAGAAAATAAGCAAATGTAGTTAATGTACTTGTGGGTAAAAGATTTCAGTGCCTAGCACAGTGTTATTCCACCTTATAAGATATACACAGTAGGTATTCAATACATTTATGTGTATATATACATATATTGAATAAATACACTGAATAACTACATATTTAAAAATAATTTAAGTTTTTTGAAAACTTAATAACAAGGTAGTTTACAGGATTCAGTTCATCCAAGATAGTCAGCAAACTTTGCATAAAATGATTGGTATCATTCATATTTCTAGTTAGGAACATTGGTTTAATAACACATTTTTCACTTGATCAGCTCTGTCTGATTAACTCTTGTGGTAGTCTCTTCATCTATGAATTTTAGTGACACTGACTATGGTTTTGCCATGAGACCACTACTATGAAATCATTCTAATTATTCTGACTCTGAGATACCATCAGTGAGCTTTGTATATTAAAAGTGGTTCTGGTAAACAATTTAAATAGTGGTCTTAAAGCTAAAATGTATATGATAAGCACTTTGAATATTTTTCCGATAGAAACTTAGACCATTATCAATAGAAACAAAGGCGGCCTCTCTAGAGAGTAGTCTATATTTTCATATTTCACATTTTATCCCAATCAATTCATTCATACATACATATCTTTTAAAATAATTCACAACTCATTACACTACACAGCTGGAAATTCTATTTTCTTGCAATTAAAACCAAAATTGTATAAAAATACTGATAAAATAAGCCATTCTAGCTGAAAGATTAATTTGTTTGCAGAATTATATTCCATTCCTGAAACCAGATTTATAAAGTAATGAATCCATTTTTTTTTTGGGAAGAGGAAGGATTTCATGATTTCTCGATAACTTTTAACAGATTGACTAAAAACACACTCACATTTAATTCAATTTTAGATTTCTGACTAAATTTGTCAAGGATGAAATAAGGCAGAGAAAAATATTTTAATTTGTGGAGGAATTGTAAGTGTATTTAAAAAGCTACACATGTGGATTTTGGCTGAAAAAATTCAAAAAATGTATAGGCGGCATACGATGCTTTAGTAACTATAGTTTTCATTAAAATTTGTAATTTCATTACAATTAATAAGTCATTGATCAATAGAGGTTACTTAGTTGTCTCTAACCAATTTTGTCAGTCATGTCTACCCAGCGAGGAAAGAAGGAGGTTGCCCGTTATAATTCAAGTCTGCATGTTGTACATTACAAAGTCAGTAGTGAAGACTTGAAAATGGATCTAATGGGTGGCTTATTAACCTTAGGAAGCAGATTTCAAAGTATTCTTACAAAAATAATGTTAAATCACCTGGTTAAAAATTTTATTTTTTAATGAGAAACTGTGTTTCCATTGCCTAACAACGACAAATTATTCCAAGATATCAGCTACTAAGAGGGTTTTTTATGTTATTTTTCCTATAAAGTTGATTTTATCTCAATATTTAGCAATGACAAATTCTATGAATCTTATAAAAATATTTATAAGAAGAACATTTGAGTGACCTTAGACAATTTTACCTAACATACAGATATGGTACGCAAGGTTTTGCACACACGCATTTAGACTCTTCTCTGTATTCACCATGAATAATTTAAGGTATCTCTTGAGAGACTATTTTGACAACAAGGTTTTAAGCTAGCAGATAAGCTTCCACATTTGTCCTGTCCAGACACAAAGCCCCCATTAAAAGAGTAAGAGAAATAGCAGTACTTACAGCACTTCCAGGTCCCGGAGCGCCCTGAATGCCCCATCTTCAATACAGCTGATCTGGTTGTAATCCAGTTGCCTGTTAAATAGATTAGGAGAATCTATGTAGAAGGAATGGACAGTAGCTGGGGTAGGTGATGGGAAGTTTCCTGAAGGGTCTATGATACCCTGGACACACTCACTGAAGTGCCCTCACAAACACACTCATCTGTTTACGAATGTCATAAGCCATTCTAGCCTCTATGCCGCCACTGAAATCTCTTTTTGTTCTGAACTGTCTGTGCAAATAGCAGCCCTTGGAAAGCTCCAGTAAATAATAACTGCACCTTATATTAAATGCCATAGGAATGCAATTTCATTACATCAAGAAAAGCTATCCATTAAGAGCTTTCAGCGTCATCTTGCTGAAACAATTTCATTAAGGTAAAGGACTGTAAATCACTTAATGTCACATGCACCCCCTCAGTGACCTAACAGAATCCATTTATCAGAGGAGCCCAGCTGCATGTTAATTTCACTATCCTTGGCACGAAAGAGCAACACTACTTTTAGGTTTCCTTCTTTTAAAAGCAGTTTTCCTTCAAGAACTCCAAATCGAGAAAGGGAACTGATGTCCCATATAGCTTGCTCTTATTCCCAACCAGAAATACACTTTAGAAAACTAGTAATTGTTCTGTATTAAATATCACTATTCTAGTAATTCACATTCCTTATCATTATATGTAAATGCTCTGCATTGTAAATACAGCATACTTTTGAATTCAGGAACTTCCAGAATTATATCGCTCTCCAGAAGATAGGTTTTAAAGTATTAAATAACAATTTTGCTTTTTAAAATGATGCTAATTTTGGTTAAAGCCACTAAGAAACATATACTACAGGCACACCATAAAAACACTACATGTTTCTATGGTAAAAAGCCTAAAAGCTGTATCAGCTAAATTCTAAATAATGCATAATTGAAGTAAATGAATCTTCCTCAATATCTTAAGCACTTGTTAAAATTCATAGTACAAAAAAAGAATGCTCCAAACTTGGTTATGTCTGCTTTTCCTGCTGCTTGTTGTGAAATTAAAATTTCCTTATTCATATTGAGCCTTCTACTTGGTTGAAATTAACAGTGAAGTACTATATTGTATCTGTACTACAAGTATTGTATCTGTACTACAACCCAAACAAGCAGTTGTTTAAATATAGTAGCTTGAATGTTACAGATGTTATTATTTCAGTTAAAAAAGTATTTTAATGTTTCACTTGAGATGGAAACAAAATGTTTCACGGAAGAGGTGAGTTTTCAGCTCTGCAGGCACTGTGTGAGAGAATGTGGATGAACAGGAGTAAGATTATGATCATAATACAAATGTATCCTGTCCTTGTTTCAAGTTCAGCATTCACAGAAAGGGCTAATTCATATTTGAGATCTGTTCGTAAAGAACTGTTTGAACATTTCCATAAAATAGTGGTTTCTCTCACAAGACTAGTGAATAAAGGTGCAATGATTTAATCCAGTGACTTTCAGAGGGGCCTCTTCAAGTTCCTCACTTTAGAAATTATGTATATAGACAATGTCTCATGAAATATACATCTCATTTGTGAGGAGATCTCTAGGGGACACAATCATACACAAGGCTACCTTGATGTCATGCAAATGGTACAATTTAGGACATGCAATATTAACAAAGGTGCACCCCAAGGAAGATACAATTTTATTGCTTGTATAAGCCTTAGTTTATAAAACTTAAGGTTTTCCCCAAATCATAGCTAACATCCATGCTACTACAATAGCCTAAATCATTTCTACTTATTAAGACGTAATGCAGAAGTATTTTATTTTCTAAGAAGACATTTAAAGTCTCATGATGTAATATGGCTGCTGTGGTTCCAAGAAAACACTTACATTCTTGAGCACTTTTGCTTTTTACAGATTAAATTCATTTAACAATTAAGTTAATAGCCTTTTTATTTTAAAGTGATATATATATATATGTGTGTATATATATACATATATATATATACACACACATATATATATATATATCTACACTACTATTCTCTAACCTCTTGAACAATTTATCAGAGCCATTTAAATTAGTACAATGGCATAAAGTGTTACCCCTGACACATTACAAAAGAGAAATTATTTCCAGACAAATTGGCAAAATCTTTTAATGCTATCAAATTTGCCTAATGCAGTCTCCAGGTTAATCTGTAAAAGGGTGAGCTGTATGTTTGCCCATATCTTATTATCCTTAGCTGTCAATGTATAAATCAATGCTGACACAGCTTCTTCTAAATCATGCACACGATACACAAAGGGGAACCTCTAGCATGCCAGAAAGCACTCAAGCAAACCTTGTCCTACAAGGACTGGAAGGCCGACAGCTTTCCTTACAGGAGCAGAAGTTGAGATGCTGCTGGAAACTTTGGTAATTTCACTGCTCTTTAACATTGCTCATGGTTACACGCTTCATATTCTTAACAGAAATCTAAGCCCTTATTGGTGCTAAAACACTAAGAATATTTGGTTTCCATAGGACTGATGTTTTCTTTAAAAGTTCTCTGAATACTGTTGTATCTGAGTCCACATATTTCCTGAACATGAAGGTATTTCACGAAGTTACTCATATGAAAGGACAATCCAAGTTAAACACGTGAATAATTCTTACATTAATCTGTCAATTTCGTGATATTCAAAGGAAGGTTTACACAGTGTTGTGCTCCTATGACTGCTCATGAGAAAATCTCTCCCAACAGACCTCCATTTGTCTGTATGTGGTTCAAGATAAACAGTGTCAAAACTACGCAACAATGTAATTTATGTCAGGGTTTCTGGACTACTTAGCCGCACTCTTTGTTTTGCCCTGCTGGTTCCCTTCTCCACTAGCTTTCAAGCCCTGCCCACTCCTGGCTTCTGTAAACAGGAAAGGATCTGTTCTCTGCCATACCTTTAGTGACAGGCTGGCCTTCTTTAGATGTGATTTCCAATTGTGCCATGAAATTATTCTGAATTAAGAAAATAGCAAGGAGACTTTTTCACTTCTCCAAAAAAATTATGCTTCAACTATTCACTAAGACATAGTGTAAATCTGCAGATCATTAAAGAGATTTGGATGTTAAGGGCAGAAGTGTCATAAGTGGTTTTTTCAGACCTTCGACTGACCTAACTTAGCACATACTTTTGTGTCTTCTTCTCCCTTATTTCCTGACTCCAATCTTCTCTTTAGCTTCTATTCAAATTCCAAATTGCCTTTCTATGTGATCCTTTGCTGTCCAAGTGTGTACATTTGTGTTTTAAAGAACTGCTTTAGTCTCATGGAAATGATGGGGTTAAGAAGAATAATATTCATGATCTTGGCCGGGAGCAGTGGCTCATGCCTGCAATCCCAGCACTATAGGAGGCCGAGGCGGGTGGATCATCCGAGGTCAGGATTTCGAGACCAGCCTGGCCAACATGGTGAACCCCATCTCTATTAAAAATACAAAAATTAGCCAGGTGTGGTGGTGGGCACCTGTAATCCCAGCTACTCAGGAGGAGGCAGGAGAATCGCTTGAACCCAGGAAGTGGAGGTTGCAGTGAGCCAAAATCGCACCTTGTGACATTGCACTCCCACCTGGGCAACAAGAGCAAAACTCCATGTCTTAAAAAGAAAAAAAAAAGAATATTCATGATCTCTCGGTATTAACATTATTTGATTTTTTTTTTGATGGTAGGACGTATATCTTTGATGCCCTAGAATAACTCTAGATAGTCCATTTTGATTTTTACCAGCACTTTTAAATTTAGTCTTACACAATGCAGTGTGTCGATGGACTCCATACATTAAGAAATACCACTCTATACCTCACGCACAAAAAGTTCTGAAGCTCATCTGATTTTCTTTAACACTAAAAATAATTTCTCCTAGTTTCAAATTCTGATTTATTCTGGGTATGGGGGACAATATACAATCTTGCTAAATATAAGTTTTAAAAATAGGTATATTAAATGACAAAATGGTTAAACATTTGCTTACTTGGCATCCTGAAACAGTTAGAGATGCTAGTCCACCATTTAGGTTTTCTTAAAGAATTTCCTGTTTTATTCTTTTAAAATATGGATATCATATTGCATTTGAATTACATATACAACACTTAGATTAATAACATATATAAAACTGCAATAATTTCAATCAGTGTGTTCCTACCCATAGCAAATTCATGTTTTACTGCAGCATCCAAGTTATAAGTTCTCATAACTAATAGGTTTCTTGGTAAGAATTAGACGACACATAAAATGTACTTAACTGTAACAATGTAGAACATAGCAATCTTTAATAATTTCTAAGCCAATCAGGATCTCTCAATGTCTCAACAAAATTATTATAACTATGCTCCAATTTTGTATTGTTTTGTTTCATTTAAGGTGCTAGAAATAATTTACTTCCTGTTCACATTATTATTGTAAGATAGAAAACTCCAAAACTTAAGTTGACTTAAGATACATCAAAATGGCTAAAATCAATATGAAGGAATAACAATTTTTCACTATTGTCAAGAAATCAAATAAAATATATAAACCACATGGGAGAAAAAGAATAAAAAAGCTCTACATATATGAGCGTGGTCTCTTCTCCCTCTTCCCATATATGTATAAACTTCAAGTCAATACAAATGTCTATATACCAACATTTATGCCAATCATGGCTCTTAAAGAGTAACCCCAGATACAAATTTTGATATAGAGTATAAGAAAAATAAAAATCAATCCATATACATGTACATCCTTGACATAAGTTTCAGCAACTATATCCTTTACCTCTGCATAAAAGCAGATCAGTATTAACTTGAAAACTGGTAAAGAAAGCAATTCAGGTAAGGACCTTGCTGAGGACCCCAAAGTAATTTACATTATGTGAGAATTTAATCCTTTTAAATCTTTCAGGCAACAATTTGCTATTCTCATAGGAATAAAGAATCTCAGTTTTTATAGGAATAGCCTATGGTATAAAGTTACGTAAGTTTGTCAATTTGGGGGGAAGAAGCAACAGATAGCAGTTGTAGAGATGGGGGCGGGGATCCTGTTTTAACATCAATTGAGGGAAGGACAACTAAATTGACATTAAGTCCTAGGAATTGTAAGTAAACTAATCAAAAGTGGCAGAAACTGAAAATGATAATAATAATTGCTAACATTTAATGAATTCATAGTGTATGGCAGGGTCTGTAGATACGTCATCTCATTATTCCTCGTGATAACTTGGGAAGGAGAAATTAGCATCATCTGAATTTTGAGACTGTGAGGCTCACAGAAGTTCAGTAAGTTATACATGGTAGACAGCAAATAGTCTGTGAAGTCTTCATTGGAATGTAGATGTATGTGTTGCCAGAACTCCCTCTCAGTACATAGTGGGTCAGGAAAAAGACTCAGGAGCTTTTTGTTCTCCAAATGGGGGTTTCAGCTAAATCATTGATGACTATGGAAGAGACCAGCAGAGGAAAAGGACTATAGAATGTCAGAAAAGACAGAGATTATTGTAGGCTGATGTAGTCATGAAATAAAGGGGGGAAAAACCCCAAAAACCTCAGATCCTTAAAAAATGGATACAATCTAACTAGACAGAAAATAAAGTGGGTATTTCCTATGGAGGTAATGGGTCTATCAAAGAATAGTTGTGAGCAGTGGCACTACAATGTTCACAGTGAATATCTGCAATAGAGAGGCCATGCTGGCTTGAGCAAAGAGCTTCTGTACAGATTGAAGGGAAGAAGGGGCTAGGAGCCTGGGTCAAAGTCAGAATATTAGGACCAGCCAGAATGCCTAAAGAGACTGGATGTTACAGCATTTAATAATCATCTCTGATCTTTCAGGAAAGAGTCTGTAATTCCCATAGATACTGTAGAACTAGGCAACATTCTGCCTAGTTCTAGAGTTCCTGTATCTAGGATACTATAGATACTATAGAACTGGCAACATTCTGCCCTATTCCCAGGGTTTTGTCATAGTGTCTATAACAAAGGCACTTTAAAACAACTTTTTAAATAAACTGAATACTTTTAAACCATGTAGTAATGGGATAATAAACAATACTTTATGAAAAAAATATAGCAACCTTGTTAAAATTATCTAATGAGAATATAAACTAGAGGTCATAATTCAATTAGCAGTCTATTACATGAGTTCAGGGGTCACAAAGTGTGCTGTTCAGTGTTAAAGGTGCAAAAAATCAAAGGTCCATTCTGTCTTACGAGATGATATAGCAGCCATGGCACGATTATGCCAATTCATATTTTGTAAATATGTGAATTGGATTCCCAATTACTGAATCAGACTGTCTTGTCTTTTGTGTTATTTTGTTTTGTTCTAGAACAGATTTATGAAGAAATATTGTTAGATTACATTTTTACATGACAAAATGCATTATTGAAGAAAAACTGCTGAAAACACTCTGAAGACAAAGCAAAACGCAAACATGGAGAGGTTATTGATAGCAGACTTCATCATAGTTGTTGGGGATTATCACAATTCATTGTCCTTTCAGAGGGAGTGCAACCAGGCAAAATACAGGACCATGGACAGTTCCCATAGTACTGATAGGGACTTCTGCTGAGCTACTAATTTTTCTTTTATATATGAATGCCTGAGACAACCCCTTTTTATTTAGGTACATAGGAAATGAAGGTAAGTTTCATTTCAGAAAGGCAATAAAAGACCTTACCTTCATTTGCTATCTATCTAAGTAAAAAGCCCTCCCTACACGTTTGTCCAGAAGGTTCTATACCACACTGAAGACCTATTTAAGAGTAAGGATAGCAATTCCTATGGATGAGAAACCAACCTACCATTTACAGTCTCTTCAGATTCAGGTTTACTGAAAATACTCTAGGAAGGAGCTAGGGGCATGGACATTTACAGTTTCAATCTGATACCAACGGATTTGAAATAAAATCCAATGAATTAAACAGAAAAACTAACAGATTAAAGAAGACACTTTGCAATTATGACTTAATTTACATGACAAACCTAATGAGGTCTTGCATTTGCCTAGTAAAATTTTACATACCCTCTTTTCTCTGTTACATGCTGATTCTATATCAAGTGAGCAACCCTTGCTCGCTCATCATTAGGAATTACGTAGATGACAGTGAAAACTAGAAAAGATATTTAAAAGATAAAAAAATATTTAAAGTGAGAGAAAAATTTAAAATATGATGAAATATGTAAGTATCTCTGTGTATTTGGGATAGAACTGTGAGTTTTCCTTCTATGGGTTCTAATGGATCCATCGATACAAAACTTGAAAATGACCGAGTTCCAACAGAAAAACAAAATTTCTAACTGATGTAAATAGCTCTGTAACAAAACATAGATGAACTGTCTCTATCCTGTTTGCCAAATCGTTTTATGTTAATAAATAATGTATTCCAAATTGGGCGACTTCTTTCCTAAAATGTCATAGGAATATATATATTTATTGTCCAAATGATATTTTTGCTTACCTAAAGAGAGAGAATCATGCTGAATCATCCTGTGACTCAAAACCTTGTATAAAAAGTAATGCATGTACAAAAAAGAATGCAAATATTTTCCCCAACATATTTTTTACCAAGAAGCACTTTGTTCCTGGAAAAGGATTATAAGACTCATAACAGACATGGGGTTAATGGAATTGAGATAATGCAAGCAAGTTGGAAAGAGATATATTTATTTATGAAGAAAGAATAGTAAAGTTTCATTGGAATAGAGGATGCACTTTGTGGATGTATGGCAAAATTAAAGAAGCAAAAAGCAGGGGTGGTTTATTTCACATAGTACATTTAAAATACATCTTATTTGAATTTAATTAATTTAAGTAATCATACTGAACTCACTAAAAAACTAATGGTAAACTAAATTAGATTTTGTTTTTGTGATGTGACTAAAAACTAGTGATCTAGGTAATTTTAAAGTTTATATATTTGTACCTTTTTTCTTTAATCTTAGGATAACTATAAATAAGAATGTTTTATCATGAAAACAAAAGACTTTTGAAATATTCTGGTACTTACTAAGTACTATAAATTCTTCAAGAATAAGCTCATAATTCTTGGCAGTAAAGTGAGATTTAATTTTAATATTTTTCTAAATTATCAATTAATGGAAATGCCTAATAGATACTTGAAAACAAATCAGTGGCACGATGTAACATGATCCTGTTCCAGATTTGTTTAGGAAGCAGCAAAGGCTTTACTGCATCAGTATTAAGGCTTTTTAAATATATATACATATTTCTAAAGAAAATTTTCATAAATATTGGTTTTACTTTGGTAAAGCATCAGTTGATAATGATATGCTATCAATACTTTAGTTGATATTTGGTTTGGGACTTTAAAAACACAAATGTAAATCCTAATTATAAACATTATAATTTAGCTGATATTTTCATATGATCTTGTTATTCTCATAGTATACCTCACTGTCTAAAATGTCAGGGGAAAAAGTAGCTTAAATTGTGGCTGGAGAAAATAAGGTAGCAAAATAAAATGTAAAAAAATTTAATCCAGTTAAGAAATGAATACAGAGAAGCAAAAAAGTTATGAGAAGTCCTCCCTGGAGATGTTTCAGAGCAAGATAAATGTCCATCTGTTTAGAATAGTTTCAGTGTGGCTTGCCTGGAGGAAGGGGAATGAGATCTGCTAATCTGCAAAATTTCCTCAGCATCAATTCCGTATTGTTGGGATACCGCCTTGAGCATATTTAGACAATCCACAAGATTAAAGCAAATGCTTTTAGTGCAAATCTTGTGAACGCTGGAATTTGCTTTAAGGCCTGAATGTGGTAAATCCCATAAACCTGTTACAGTGTATCAGACTGGGCTTTTACATAGCGCTCTACAAAATATGGCCTGAGCAACTTCTTTTTTCTCTTTTATTCTCTGAATAACTCTGAACAGTAGCCACGATGGCACCACGCAGGGTTTTTCAACTTGTAAATAGACATACTAGAAAGATACATGGGAGGAAGTACTGTACCTTCCTCTTACACCAAATACTAATAATATTAATAATGCTAATATTAATGGAAACTTATTGAGTCATGATGATGACTTATGTTCACCAGTTTCATAATAATAGGAATTAAAATGTACCCTCCATTTTAATAAATTTTACCAGATAGCCTTCCTAAGTTTTAGTGATAAAACTAAACTTCATACAAACCCCATGAGATTGGAACTTTTTTTTTAACAATGTATTTTGAACTATTTTTTAATTCTAGAAAATGCCTTTTAATGTAAAATTTTTATAATATTGCAGCTGTGATCCTAATTCATAAAATAAACCTATACATTCATTGTGATATTTGAATATTTCCCTCATTGTCTTTCACATTGTTACATGGAAGGCAGTGGGAATAAACTGTTCTTTTGATCAACATCATTCATTATCCACATAGTTTCTGAAGCCCCCTTTCTTCTGTAGAAACATAAGCTTCCAAAGTTGAAATAACGTATTTGCCACAATACTCAGCTCCCCCCATATTCAGATCCCTATAATTCTTACCACTGCTGCTATTCAGGACACATACTTCTTTGCCTTTAAAAAACAGGGATGACCAGGTGCATAATCCCAGCACTTTGTGAAGCCAACACGGGTGGATCATTTGAGGTCAGGAGTTCAACACAATTCTGGCCAACATGATGAAACCCCATCTCTACTAAAAATACAAAAATTATCCAGGTGTGGTTGCAGGCACCTGTAATCCCAGCTACTCAGAAGGTTGAGGTGGGAGAATCACTTGAACCTGGGAGGGAGAGGTTGCAGTGAGCCAAGATTGTGCCACCGCACTCCAGCCTGGGTGACAGAGTAAGACTCTGTCTCAAAAAAAAAAACCAAAAAAACCCCAAAAACTGGGGTTGGGCACATTCCATCCCTTACATTATGCACACACACACGCGCGCGCACACACACACACACACACACACACACACACACAGAGTGCACTGCACTATGGTTTTACTCTTCCAATCTAACCATTCCCTGATAACTTCAAGTGATACTTTTCTCTTTCCTAGCACCTACAGCCCTTGATGTCTTGTTCAAAAATCAAGGTCTTGTGTATATTCATTTAGTACTTTCTCGTATATTTTCTTTTTTCATTTTGTAACTTCATGTTAAAATGACCCATAAAAGAATAGTCATATCTAGTCAATATTGCTAATCCCTTCATGTTATACTTTCTTGTCTCCCCTTACAATGCATTTTTCAGGGTTAACTTTTAGCATTTGATTTGTCAAATACTTGCAAACGAAATACTGTATTTTCATAGCATTTTACTGTTTTGAAAGGTCTTTCATACATCTTCTTTCCCTAATAACCATAACAAACCCAAATAACTATTGTTTACTTTATAAAAGTAAAAACTGGCCAGGCATGGTGGCTCACACCTGTAATCCCAGCACTTTGGGAGGCCGAGGAGGGTGGATCACCTGAGGCCAGGAGTTCGAGACCAGCCTGACCAACATGATGAAATCCCATCTCTACTAAATACAAAAAATTAGCCAGGCATGGTGGTGGGTGTCTATAATCCCAGCTCCTCAGGAGGCTGAGGCAAGAGAATCGTTTGAACTCGGGAGGCGGAGGGTGCAGTGAGCTGAGATTGCACCACTGCACTCCAGCCTGGGTGACACAGCGAGACACCATCTCAAAAAAAAAAAGAGTAAAAACTAAGGCTTAATGAAGTTGACTAATTTGCTCACACTTGCAAGTCCAAAAAATAACAAAATGTTCTGAGACTCCAGTCTTAAACTCATCTAACCACACTAATAATTTAAAAAACTCATCTAACTGCATAAATGATAATAAAAAATCTTTACATTTTGAGAAAAAATTATGCCTGTGTTGGAGAAAAGATTTGAAAACTTTGCTAAATCCCATTAGATAGAACACTGACTAGCCTCTGTTATCTCTAAACTTTTAAAATCACATGTTTTAAGGATAAATACAAAATATATAAAGAAGAATCCCATCATGACTGGTCCCTACTTCCATGGGTATCCTTAAATGTGGGAGGAGAGTCACTTGCTTACTTGGATTCCCTGAATATCTTTACTAAGAAGATTAAAAGCCACCTGTTTTAAGGAATTAGAGGTAATACTATTGTAAGATTGCGAATAGCATTACTAAGGGAGGGTCAACTATAGCTATTGCCATAGTTGTACAGCTAAGTGAAGGCAACTTAAGTAAGTGTACATAGGAATTCCTGCACACTGTTCTGGCCAGGTAGATCTGAATACCATGTATCATTGAGTCTGCCTGAAGACTTCCCAAAGCCCTAACTAGCAAAGGTAAAAAGAAAGCAAATAAAATCGTATTAAATTGAGCACCCATAAAAACCTACAGCAATTTAATGGCTTTATACATTTATACCTTAGAAGCTTGTAGTTTTCTGTCTTTACCTGTACATTTAGAAAGTACAAGTTTTAAAAAATCATTTACATTAAGGAGAAGACATAGAGGCCAAAATCTGTGGCTTTATAAACAGTTGTCTTCTTTGACAAGGGAAAACATCTGTCTTACTTTTGCTACTGAAAAAAAAAAGGCATCGGATCCAACCATGGAGAATTCTGAATATAAGTTAATTCTTGAAAAAGTGCCCGCCCTGTTTATTACTAGCTAAGAAATATTAAATTCTTGACAGTTAATCTCAGCACACAGGGGCTTTTCTCCTTTATATTCCAAACTAACGTAAAAGCTAAGAAAAACATTTATGTCCTAGAATTCATAGTCTATCGAAAACCATTGTTTTTAGAAGCTAATATAGCAGTTTAAAATTTAGAGAGAGATATATTGATATTATGATTGTCAATGAGATCTTAAATCTGATATGTACCTTTAGAAATATAGGCACTTTAAAAAATGCTTATAATTGAAACACCAGACTAAAGATTTATCAAAGGAAAATACAGACATTCACTTTTAGTTTTTTAAAGGATGCTATAAATATATTATTTCATGAGGATATGAAGGAAAATGTAAGAAAAACATTCACACAAAGGGAAATACATAATTTTTGTCTTTCTCATGCTTTTGGTATTTAATGAAAAAGGTGACCTTAAAACTCTGGAAAAAGTTGTAGCTCTAGGCTACAGGTGTCTCTAAGAAGAAAATGTTATCACTATTTCCAGAAAAGAATAGTCTATATTCTCATAGTACTTCTAGTAATCTTGAAAATAGAACATGGCAGAACTGGCCCAACAATAAAACTAACAGTTTTATTTCTAATAAACACCAACAGCAACTAAAAACATAGTTACTAAAGTAAGCTGACAGAAAAAGTGGGAAAAAATCATAAATATCTGTGAATCAAATCACTTCACAGCTTTCAAAAGGTTAATCACAAGGATTAAAGAATGAATTTAATGATGACTTGTTTCCAGACATCTTCTAAAAGAGCATCTCGTCAAACAGCTTATGAAAACAACTGACAACTTACTGTTACAAGGTCTCCTTTCTGACACTTTATTTAATATAAACTTGACTTTGAAAATAGTAACTTAAAACACTATAAATTTAAAAATATATACTTACAAATTTTTAATGTCAACTGCCCCACGGAAAGCTTTTCTTGGGATTGCCTGAATTTGGTTTTCACTGAGATCACTAAAAACAACAACAACAAAAAGGATCACGTTAGAAAATATTATTTAAATATTATTTTAATCCAAATGTTTGAGAAGTTATAGGATACCAGAAAGAAAAAGAAAACCCTAAAAGGATCATAATTAAATCTATAGCATTATATGCAGTTTCTAATATAAATATTTTACATTTCTAATATAAATTAAAAAGTTGGAATAATGGCTTATTGAAGTATGCTTCTAGATCTTTAATTTTATAAGAAACTATAAAATATGGTACCCATAAATTTAAGAGTCACTCCATATCTGTGTAACAAAAACATTTCTTTAAAGAACAGTAAATTGTTCATAATTCAGTTTCAAGGGATTCTGAGGTTTTAGTAGTTTATATTTCTCCAACACCCCTGGCATAACTTATAAAGTATATAAGAAAGCAGCCTCCTTAATTTCCCAGAGTGGAGTGGGTAAAAACTGATAAAGTCTGGACAGTATGATTAAGTTTTCATAGTACTTCTAGTAATCTTGAAAATGGAACATGGCAGAACCGGCCCAACAACAAAACCTACAGTTTATGCATAAAATATTAATAGCAAGTTGATATAAAACCTTCTTTAAATAATTCTATTATAATCATAAACATAGACTGTCTATATTTGCATTTTAATTTAATTGAGAAATACGTTTTAATCACTGAACAAAGCACTCTGAGCTGGAAAGAGCAGTTTGTAAAAATCACTCATCTCATGAAAGGGATCATTATTTTTCCTTCAGAGAATTCCAACGCCAATTCTATAAGCTCACATAGTATTATTAGCCTTAACGAGCAGAATATAAATATGCATTCAAGAAATGTCAATGAAAGCAGAAAATTCTCATTTAGTTTTAAGTAACATTACCACATAGTAGAGTTGAAATATCAAACAAAATGAATTATTACAGCAACAATGATGGCATTAAAATTATCTTTAAAATTCTAGGATAACTGACGCTCACAAAGAAATACAAAGCTACTAACCACAGGTGCATATCAGATGAAAACAGAGCCATTTTCCAATATGAGGAGGCATATTGGACAGATTCATCCACATCCTCTCCCCCACTGCTGCTTTATGATCTGAGTTTCTTGTTCATACACTTGTGGTCGCACAATAGAGAGAGAGAGAGAACTGGCAGATACAGAGATTTAGTGTGTGGTCTTGACCTTATTAGCCCCAAGTTTTAAGCAATGAAGATTTGCATTTATATCTCAATATCCTCAGTATTCAAATAAAAAAAAGTTTGCTAAGCAATTCGTAAAATATACACTAGTCTATCTAAAGAGGAAAGGTCTCTAGCACAGCAAATTATTTCAAACAATAAATTTACAAAGCGTGCTTATGTAGGAGTTAAGGCAGCCATCCACTTCCTTAGTGATGTGGCCTGTTACTGTTTTCAATAGTTTCAGTATATCCCTGAGTAATAATCCTTCATTTCCTTAAAAACTGCTTATTTCTCCAATTTGCCATTGATTTAGACTGACTTTCTTCCTTTGCTTAATTACATCAAGTTAAGAATATTTAACAATATATATTTAACAGCCTTGATGACAGAAACAGTGTTCAGAGAAAGCAACAGAACAAAGAGAAAGCAGAGAGATACAGGAGACATAAAAATAAGTAATAAGAAATGAGGAGGAAAACATTGCATTCAAGAAAATTTGAATCTGTTTACAATGCCTCCTGAAAACTATTTAGTAGTGTTTCTACTGTTATATCTTCGCCAATTCCATGTTTTCTAATCGCTTATAATTTTCCACTTCAAAGACAAAAAAAATGCCTTTAAGAGTGTGTAGATGAATAAAAATGGCAGAGGTGTTTGCTCCAGACTTTGCCTTCTCCTAGGCTCTGCAGCCTTCCCCTTCCCAACAGCTGGGGCTACGTCATTCCCCACCTATAGCTTTAGTTCTGCTCAGTCCCTATGCACAGTTTTGTCTTAGAGTAACGGAAGTAGAGTGGGCTGGGCAGAAAGTCAGGGAGATGATTTTAGGTGGTTTGTAGAAAAAACAGTGAAATGCACAGTCAGAATGCCATTCCTTCTAAATTTGATTTTAGTCCTTCAAATTACCTTGACAGAATCCTAGGGCATCAAATATCTAAATCCTGCTAATAGAATTTTTGTTTTGTTTTGTTTTGCAAAAGTGTGAGAGTGCCTCACTCAAAGCCTCCTTATTATCTTAAGGCTAATGGTTTATGTGTGGCTGTCCCCTGAGTATATGGCTCCACAGGCCACACTATGGGGTCTCAGTTCTGATGCCAAGAAATAATTATGGATCCCAGACTCCTTCAGTTAAATGGGCCATGTGCACCCACAGCAGGAGGAAGAAACTAACACATTTTTAGTAGCTACCACATGCAATAGTTGCTTTTTAAGCAGAAATTATTACCTTAAACTCTATTTCCTTTATTCCTCATAACCACCTTATAAAATAGATACTGTTTCTTGGTTTTACAGGAAAGGAAACTGAGCTTCAGAGATGTTAAGTGTTCGTGCTAAACAATGAGACAAATTGTTAAAATAAGTATGTGGAAAATATAGGTAAACATTTAGCCAAGATTTAGGGATTTCTAAAGATGATTTCAGGAATCTCAGTATGTCCTTCCTATAGTCTGGAATTTAGAAGGCTTTTTTTCCCTAACTCATCCTAGACTCTGACTTATTGTCATTTGCAAAATGATGCATTAGACGATGTTTGAACAATGATCTATATTTTCTATATATAGTCAACTGACGGTTAGCAGTTATCTCAGTCCAACATATTGTTATTTAATATCTACTCTACATTGCAACAGCTACTGACTTGGGTAAGGCCAATTTCCTGTCTTCAGGAATTTTCAAATCGAGTGAAGATGAGGCGAATAGCCAAACAGAAGAAGGAATACAGTGAATTCCAAAAAAAAAAAAAAAAATTGAGAGTCAAAAAAGCAAGAAAGCAATTGGAATAAGAAAAAAAAGATCATGTGAATGTGTCAATATATAAAAGCAGGTGGACAGGGGCAGAATAGCAAAAACCAGGGCATGCAAAAAGTACACTCTGTACTTTTTATGCCAGTAGTTTGCGGTCTGGTTTCCTAAGAGGGGACAACATATGCAGTGGAATAACAGGAGAAGGGGTGGAAGGGACAAATCAATGGTGTGCTGAGTGAGACATTACTGACAGCAGTGTATTGTCCTGTGAATTGTGTGGAATGAGCAAAACGAGTCAGAACTCCTGAGTCAATGGATGGAGATGCCGAGGGAGGACTCTGTAATTATATCACTAGGTAATAGAGTGTAATAGTGTGTTTCAGAGGAAGAAAATGGCTTGACTGGAGTTGATGTTTTGGAAGACTAATCTGGAAATTGAGTTTCAGACTTTTTCATACCACCTGGGGAATGCATCCTTATTTCAGCAGACAATGGTGTGGAGAGGAAGGTGATAGTCGGGAGGAGGACATGGGTTCTTCCTTAGATTAACTAAACTGGCTATGGAATTTAGGACAGATACATGGGGTCAAAGGTTCGAATTTAGTTATATTGAATTTGGAAGCCTAGATAAAGACTTATATGACAGCCGGGGAAAAGACAGTGAGAACCTAAAGCAACCATCAACCATCAATTCAATGCTTCCTTACTCTGGGACAGTTAGTGCATGAGACATATCCATACTATAAACAGAAAAAATACAGAAGACCAGAGTGATATTAGGGATGCATGAAGAACCAAAACTTAGAAGTGGATTGCATGTGAAGATGGATTAGATACGGGACAGAGACATCATAGAGGTCACTTTGAAGTTAGATGAGAGGACCATTAACGAAGTTGGGAAATCAAAAGGGCAATTTGGAGTGCGAATTATGATTATGGTTTTGAAAATTCTTTAAATCTAGTTGGAGAGATGTGATATACATATAGATATGTATATATACATACATATGTATCACAGTTTGAGGACAATGAAAATAGTTTATGGTAAGCAAATTATAAGTGGTATCTAAGAAAGATAATCAAGGAGACAGATCAAAGAAGGAACAGTCATTGGTGGCTTGGTTGACCCAGGCCACTTTTCAAATAAAATGAGATCTTATGTGAAAGTTGTTTAAAACTGATTAAGCTTGGTAATTCTCAACCTTCAATGCTGGGGGAAGAGGTGGGACGTGGTGGGTGGCAGGAATGGAAGGAGGGAGGCAGCCTGTCAGAGCAATTGAGAACACTGACTTCAGGGCCAGATTATCTGAGATTAAATTCTAGCTCTACCATTTATTAGTCATGTGACTTTGGGTCACAGTGCTTACCATCACTGTGCCTTAGTTTCTTCATCTATAAAATGAAACAATACTAGTTCCTATTTCATAGGATTGTTAGGTGGATTCAATGAGTTCATACTTTTAAATTGTTCAAAAACAACTTGGCACATAGTAGGGACTACAGAGGTGATTTATTCTACTTGGAGACTCTTTTATGTGCTCCTGAGTATACCTGCTAAATTCCCCAAAGATCGCTGTAGTCGATGTGAGACATTTCTGATGGGAGTGTACTGTTCTGTGAACTGTGTGGAATGAGCAAAATGAGTCAGAACTACTGAGTTAGTGGGATGGAGGAGTTTGTAATTATATCAGTAGCTAATAGAGTGTAAAAATGTGTTTCAGAGGAAGGAAATGGCTTGATTGGGGTTGATTTTTTAGGAAGATTAATCTGGAAATTGAGTTTCAGAGCAGGCACGGAAAATGGGCAGAGAACTGTTATCAGGCAGTGTGTCAGAGAGTCAGTGGGTCTCCAGTGAAGTAGGCAATGTTTTTAGAGAACGCTACGTAATAAAGTTAGGAGTTAGCATCTGGTGCAAATGTAAAATCTTCAATGGAAGTTAACATGGGTGTCTTCTCAGGGAGCGCTTACAGCCATTCAAGTTTGCTGAGTAAGCAAGTAACAATGGAAGAAGTGTTTGGAAAAGAGGAGCATGCTAACAATGCACAGGATATTGGGGAGTTAGGATTGAAGACAAGAAAACTAGGTTAGTTTTGTTAAGAGGATACTGCAAATGCTCAGGCATGATACTATAGAATTTTCCAAAGAAATTAAAAATATTGAGCACCTTAAACTTGAAAACCTGGTTTATTCATTTTTTAAGATCACAGAGAAATGAGGGGAGCTGGAAAGACTTCCCCATTCTAAGCTCATCCCAAAGAAAAGATATGAAGTGGGTGAATGTAAGCATTTTCAAATAGGAAAGGTATTAATTTCTGGTATTTGACCAATTGGAAAGATACAGGCCTCCCAGAGCCAAGTCTGAAAAGTATCTTACTGGCCAGTCATGAAACCATGGAGATTCCCATTTTAGACCCTCCCCCTTCTACTATATCCAATTCATTCCCAAAAGCACCCCAGCACTGTCCCCAGTCAAGTCCCTTTCTCCATTCTCCAATGCCATGGTCACTGGTAGAAACTTCGTCAACACTATTCATCGATGACCGAGACTCCAAACTGATCTCCCTGCTTTGACTTATGATTCCTTCCAAGGCATCTCCCACACTAGTACCAGAATTGTATTTCCAAATTTGAGTTTATATCAAAATACGTCTTCCTGAAGTCTTCTCATCTCAGTTAAGGACACACCATCCATACCAACATTCAGACCAAAAACTCTAGAGTTCTCACTGACATATCACAATCTTCTACAATCTATGTCCAAACCACTAGCAAATCCTCTCAGCTTTCTTCTCAAAATATATCCAGAATCTGACCTACCAGCACCTCTAGTCCCGATCACACCTACCATCTCATCTTGTCTGAGTTACCTAATAGTCTCCCAACCATCTCTTTGCTTCTGCCCTTGCCTTCCTAGAGCCACATCTAGTCACATCTCTGATGAAAACTACAGATATCTTGCCTCATTACAAAGAAAGCTCAAAGTGTCATAAAGGTTTACAAATCCCCCCGCCCCCCAAAAACTCTGGTCAGCACACCCTTTTTGACCTTACCTATTTTTACCCTTCCTTTCACCCTCTCTATTTCAGTCACATTGGCCTCCTTACAGTTACCTGCAAACTCTCATTCTCTTACTTCAGGACCTTCCTTGATACCTGCTGTGACTCTCTTTCCACCACATTCTTTCACTCATGAATTTCATGCTCTTAATTCACCTTTTATATGATCTTCCAAATCGTTCAGCTTTTGCAAATTCTCTTTTTGCCTCAAGCACCTACTTCCTATCACCATGAGATGGAGAATTAAACATTTTTCAAGATGCAGACCAACTCCTCAGCTGAGCCTAGTGCTAAAATCTCCATAACCTAACCTAGTGCTAAAATCTCCATAACCTTTGATGCTGTGCAAAGTACTAAGCCTCTCTCTCCATTTGCGTACCTGTAAGATGAACTCATACAAATATATCTTAGAATTGTTTTCCATAATTACAAATAAGGTTTGTATTAACAACATAAATTAGTATTTGCATCATTAGATAATAAAATTATTACATAATTATTTTCATTATTGGGGAGTCCCTTGTTCCCTCTTTTGAACTCTTAAGGTGACTTGTGCTGTTATTTAGTATAATTCTGTCATTTAAGTTGACATTTTTAGGTTTCACATATAAGTGAGATCATGTGGAATTTGTCTTTCTGTATCTGGCTTATTTCACTTAACATGATGTCCTCCAGGTTCTAAAAAAGTTGATCTCATAAAAGTAGAGTTTAAAATGGGGCCTACCTGATCTCATAGAAGTAGTGGGTAAAATGGTGCCTACCAGCGGCTGGGGTGGTTAAGGTGAAGTGGGTTGGGGAAATGTTGGTCAAATAATATACATTTACAATTACATAAGAGGAATAAGTTCCAGAGATCTACTGTACAGCAGGGTGACTATAGTTAATGACAATATATCATATTCTTGACAAACGCTAAGAGAGTAGATAAGGTTCTCAGTACAGAAATGATGACTATGGGCCGGGCGCGGTGGCTCAAGCCTGTAATCCCAGCACTCTGGGAGGCCGACACGGGCAGATCACGAGGTCAGGAGATCGAGACCATCCTGGCTAACACAGTGAAACCCCGTCTCTACTAAAAAAAATACAAAAAACTAGCCGGGCAAGGTGGCGGGCGCCTGTAGTCCCAGCTACTCTGGAGGCTGAGGCAGGAGAATGGCGTAAACCCGGGAGGCGGAGTTTGCAGTGAGCTGAGATCCGGCCACTGCACTCCAGCCCGGGCGACAGAGCGAGACTCCGTCTCAAAAAAAAAAAAAAAAAGAAATGATGACTATGACTATGTGAGGATGTGACTTGTTAATCAGCTGATTTAAACATTCCACAATGTATATACACTTCAAAACATCATGTTTGCAATGAATATCTACAAATTTATGTTAATGTTTAAAATAAATAAATTTGAAAAAAATAGTTTCAATTGAATTCCTTTCCTAAATAACTTTCTCTCCTGTTAGACTATATGATAAACAAAGGCAGGGATGTTAATTCATCTTATTTCTGCAGAATTACTGGCATGTGGTAGTACATGCCAAATGTTTGCACAAGGGAGGCAGGGAATGAAAAAGAAAAAAATTATAGCGAGGCGCAGTGGCTCATACCTGTATCTTAGCACTCTGAGAGGCCTAGGTGGGTGAATCACCTGAGGTCAGGAGTTCGAGACCAGGCTGGCCAACATGGTGAAAACCTGTCTCTACTAAAAGTACAAAAATTAGCTGGTCATGGTGGTGAGCACTTGTAATCTCAGCTACTCAGGAGGCTGAGGCAGGAGAATCACTTGAACCCGGGGGGGTGGGTGGAGGTTGCAGTGAGCCAAAATTGTGCCACCTTACCCCAGCCTGGGTGACAGAGCAAGACTCCATCTCAAAAAAAAAAAAAAAAAAATTACAAAACTTGGCAACTTGCAGGATGTAAGGCAAGGGAGACTTCTGTTAAGTAGGTCTGTGGTTTGAGGCCTGATAAGTAACAAAATCTGGCATTATAGACATAACCAGGGGAAATGAGGAAAGAAAAGTGGACTTCTGAGAGGACTTTTAAACATAATGGTATCGAGGCAACACAGGAGAGGAGAATGGCAATGTTTTATAAAATGTTGGAGATAAGAGACTACAGCTCAATAAGGGGATCAGAGACAGAAACACAGATTAAAGTCTTTGTATCATGGTGGGAACTGAACTACATGCTGCATACATAAATCTCCTTTCAGGTGATATACAGCAACACATTTCAGATTTGCAGGTTATTATCCCCAAGAAACTTATGCTTGGTTTACTCAAGATTTTAATATTTGCAAGTGAGAAAGTAAGCTGTGGTCTTTTCTCACCCTCACTCCTATTTTCTCATTCATGTATTCAAAAGCATTTATTGATAGCATAAAATCTGATGTGATCATTGCTTTATGATAATTCTGTTTCTTTCAGGGTATGTTTTTATCACCACCTTGACTGCTGCTTCTTGATTTATATGCGTCTCTTCTACATACGTCTTTCCTCTTGCAAATCTTAATATAATCTGATATGGAATAAGTACTTTGAGCATTCTTTGTTGGATGTATGAATGAGTTGTTTTTAGGGATTATTGGGGCTGTTCCTCCACCAAACTGTTTTTTTTTCTCCCACTGGAAACCCTCAGGAACTTCTAGTTCTCAGCAACTGAAGTTTTGCTAAACACAGTAATAATAATCTCTTTCATCTAATCTCTAATATGTCTTGATTCCAGCATGTCTTGCTGTTAATAAAAAGTGTCAATAACTTACTGACAATAACTGTAAAATTCCACGGATGGAAGTGTGAAAAAGTATGCACTTTAGAACCAATAAAATAAGGTAATACTCAAAGTTAACATTTATTGAGCAACTACTAACTTCCAGGGAATACACTTTATTGTTTCTATAACCAAGTTAGGATGTATTCTCTTATTTTTATTTTGGAGATGAGGAACTGGGGTTTGGAGAGGTTACATTATTTACCTGTGGTCATACAGCTAGTAAGCAGTGGGGCTGGGATTTGAACTTTCTCTGTTGTTTCTCAAACCTCCTATTCTCAAGCACTGCTATCCTGCTTCTCACAGGAGGTAGCTTCTATAGAGGTCTGGCTCTCTGGTATTACAGTTCAATCACCCTGGACCTGTGTTTTCAAAATGTTATTTGAAGATCACCCGTAAAAAATATCTAGGGACATTGTTTTAAAAAACAGACTTCTGAGCACCACTCCAGAAATATTAGGTGGAATTGCTAGGGAAGAGGTCCAGGAATCTCTATTTTTAACAAGTTTGCCTGGTAACTGTTATGCCCATAGTCTTCGAACCCCATGTTAGTAACCCATTGGAACTCCTCTGATAAATGGTACCTTCTAGCTTTTTTTTTTTTTTTTTGGTTTACAAACATGGCCTTTGTTTATTTGCATCTAGTTGGAAGTTGCAAATGCCAACAGAAAATAAAAACTAGGAAGCCCCATTAAAGCCAAGAAGAGTGTATACACTCTCTGGACAAAGGAGAGAGCTGGATGAGAAAGTCCACTATTTTATAACATGAAATTTACCATTTCATCCATTTTGAAGTGTACACTTCACTGGTGTTAAGTACATTCACACTGCCGTGTGACCATCAAAGCCGTACTTTTTGAGAGGTCACTCTAAAACCTCTTTTTTGCCTAATGTGTACTGGGACAGGTCTGGAACAGATAAGTTTGAAAAGAAATCCTTGGCTGCACTCCACAAAAATTAAAACAGGTGACCAAGTGATCTTAGCCAAGTTACTGAGATTCTTTGACTCATGTTTCATTTTCTCTAACCAGGAAAAATAATACCAACCACTGCTGCGTCATGGTTCCCACGAAGATCAAATGCTCCGATCTATTCCTTGTGAAGGTATGAAGTGCTTCATCAGAGCACACCAAGGCACTGGCCCATCTTACTTTCTGCACTTCCATTCATTCAGTTTAGCTCACTTCAAGAATTATTTACGAAGGCAGTATGGGCCGAACACACTTAGAAATGAAAAGATAAAAATAGCATAGTCCCTGCTCTCAAGAAGTTCAGATCCAGAAAGGGAAAGTAGACAGGTGAAGTGATCATTATGCCACTGCACTGATTAAAATAAAAATCAGTAAGAAAATATAGAAAGTCCTGAAATAATAAAGGAAGAAATGTACTCTAGTATTGCTTGAAGTGTTGGGGATGGCAGATGATCATCAAAAATGACCTTGCAATAGAGTTTCAGTTTATATATACGATATCTTTAGTATCTCTATATTTTTTCTTGCCAAGGCTTTGCACATGCTTCTCTCTCTGCTTGGAATATTCACATGATGTCCTTTAATCGGTTAATCCTCCTACTCATCCTTCGGGGTGGGGCTTGAACATTCTCTTTTGTAGCACTTTTCTTTGAAATGTGTTAATACTGGAGTACTTTTCCTTCCTTGCACCCTGGTAGAATAATATACTCAATTGATAGAACACTGGATTGTAATCATTAGCTTCCTTGTTGACATATCCCTTAAGAATTGAAATTTCCCTAGAGGCAGTGAAAACTTCAACATTGCATCCTCCGTGCCTGATGCAATGCCTGGTTGTGGTCAATAAAACATGAAATTAAAATGCCCATCAATGATTAGAAAATTAGTATTATAATTATGGACATTACAATTCTCAATAAAATTACTTATTTACCAGGTACTTGATGCCTTTCTTAGGGAATATTATATGAAAATGTCATCTGATACTCTGGCAAATTAAAACAATGATGACTTACTCTTTGGTTCCCTAAGATATGGTAGAGATATTTTTTTTTTCATGATCTAAATGTCTTTAATGAAATCAGGTAAGACAAAGGTGATGTCAAAGTTGTGTTAATATAAGTTAATATAAGTACCATGAATTTTAAGTGGTAAACAGTCTTTGAAAGCTTTTATTCAGCCTAAACTATAGTCTCAGTCTCAGTCTCAACTGATGGACTTTAAAATCCTTTAATTCTCTCAATACTGTGTCCAGGGATATGTGTGAGTGTCATATTTAGTCAACATAGTATGGATCTAACCAGGAAATAATCATTTCCTGAATACCTGACTCCACGACTTTGTGTCAGGAATTGCATTACTCATTTATGAAGATGCATAAAAAATGTGATCCTATTTTTCTCATCAAAATGACTGCAATATACTGAGGAAGATCAGCCACGCATATGTGAGTAAAGAGCAGACAGCAACTCATGATGACATGCATGGAATACATATGTAAATAAAATAATGGGATTTAACAATAGTGAGGTGGCATGCAAATCAGGAGATGCTTTTGAAAGAGAAGGGCGTTAAGCTGGCTCTTAGGGACAGTGATCGGGATGGTCTGGTAAGAAGAAAGGGACAATTATTTCCAAAAAGGAGACCACAATGGAAAGAAGAGACAAAGGTATGTTATGGGTGACACCACTGGGGATGAGGGCTAAGAAAATAGTGTTTGCTGTATTTAACAATTAGAAGGAAAAAAAGAGGTTGTGTTGGGATTCTGAAACACTGACTAGAGGACTAAGAAGTTCTCAGTTAATCTCAAAAAGAGCAAAAAATTAAGAGAACCCTTCTTTCACAAGACCTATTGTAACAAAGGATGTAGGAATCTTTATGCAAGAACAACTAGAGCATGACATCTAATTGTTTGAGAACAGCAAGCCTTGTTGTTTTCTGTCACCTGAACACAGGTTTTTCATGTTGAAGTACATACTAAATTCTGACTTTGTAAAAGTGGTATATAAATATAGCCAATCACTATGACTTCCTTCTAGAATTTACAGACTTCAACTAAAATATGATTCTTGATCATGAAAAAAATGCCTAGAAATAAAGACTTCATAAATAAAACTGTAAAACATCAAATCTTCACCAAAAAATGGCCCAGAGACAGAAAATTATTGCAAATGACCTTAACACTTTTATTGAGATATAATTAACATACCAAAAGTTTACCCGTGTAAACTATACAATTCAATAATTTCTTAGATTATTTATGGAGTTGTGCAATCACCACCATAATCTTAGGACATTTTCATTACCCCCCCAAAAAACTGTGTACTCATTAGCAGTTCTCCCTTTTCTAACCCCCAGGTTGTAGCATGTATCTGTACTCCATTTATTTTTATTGTTCAATAATATTCCATTGTATAAATATAACATATTTTTGTTTATCTATTTCTTGGCTGATGAATGCAGCAGACTCTGTGAGGCAATTTTAAAATCAATAACTATCTCTCCTGGGGGCTAGTATATTTACTATTCTCTTTGGTTCCTTTGCAGCACTTTTGTATTTGGTCTAATATTTCTTAGTGTAATAAGAGTCTATTTATTATAGCATGGCTATCAAAGAATGCCTACTGCTTTGGATGTCTCAATCCTCTTTAGTTCCTATACTTGTCTTAGAAGTCTTGTCTGTTCTGGTTCACCTCTAGACATTAGATTATATTGTTCTTCCCTTAATTCTACCTCCATATACCCAGAACAGCTCTGCAATGCATGACACATTCTTTTGATCATGCTAGCAGAATTTGAACAGACTATAGGAACACCTTTTAATTTGTTTTGAATTTGAGATAAAACTGTTTTCAAAAATGCAAACTGATATATTTTCCTGCCATGTCTATCACCACATATGTGTATCCATGCTAATAACAGAGTTGAATGTAATACTCCATAATATAAAATGTATATATCCTAAACATGTATGTGTTTGTATATGTACACATGAAGGACAAGAAGTGGAGTGGGGAATAGAGAGACAGAGAAAAAGAGCATTTTTTTGTAATTGGCATGTCTTTGCTTCTTATTTATTCTAAAGATTTTTAAAAGGTAGAATGTAATGGTGTTGAAATACTGCATCAGCTTTTAACAAAAGAGCCAATATTGCAATGCTGCTATTTTATTGCCCACAACGTACGGTTTCCAGTTGGGTATCCCATTAACCTTAGAGTGCAATGATATAATTTTAATTATATAAATTGAAACAGCAATGTATAATACCTATGTCATGTAAAAATGGATTTGCTTTATGTGAAACTGTCTAAACTATGTTTCACTGTGAAGCAATAAATTTGTTTTAGATGGCAAACCGGCCTGTAAATTTAATTACTGGTAATTTTATTTTCCTCCATGGTTTAACCTCTCCTAGAGTCTGACCGAGAAATACCATAAATCTGTACTTCCATGGAGTACTTTGGAAACTACTGAGTAATGATAAATGTTTGCCAGATTTTAACTTTAGAAAAGCAAAGAAACATAAATGTGGATGGTAAATGAGTATGCCAACTTTTAAATATCATTACAGATCAAGTCCCTAATTTGATTAATAGTATATTTACTTAATGAAACTCTTTTTGTTCCTATATCCAAGTAAATAATATATATCAGGGAAAAGAATTATTTTCATATATTTGAAGATCCTAGTAACTGAGTATGTGTCAGAAAAAAATGAGTTTCACATAAAAGAGATATTTGCATTCTTTCAAGAGAAAGACTAGTTACATGTAGTACAGTCTTGCATAGAATAATCAGGTATCACACAGGTTATGCAGCATGAAACTCATGGAAGACTGCGGAGAGGACTGAAGGCGTGGGAGGAGTGTTCACCATCAATGCTTTCTATCCTTTAGAATTCCCTACAGGGAAGCTGTTTCTAAAAAGGTAAAGGGGAAGCACGGTTAGGAAGGGTGGAAATTAGTACATTTCAATGTTAATTCAATGTGACTTAAGATCGTATGCCTTTGTGTGAACAAAGAGGAGAGTACAGTGTGGGTTTCAGATCCATGTCACTCAAACCAGAGTGCCTGAATCTACATCTGGCTCTGCCACTTACTGGTTTTCTGGGTAAGCCATTCAACCTCTCTGTACCTCGACCTCTTCATCTGTAAAATGGGCATAATAAAACTGCCTACCTCATGTTCGACTAGAGCTTGTGCAATGCTTGGTGAAGTGCTCAACATGGAAGAAGTGCCTGATAGATGTGAGACTTGCCAAGCCTGTGTGCAATACTGTATATTTCTGTTTGCTCCTTCTACTTTGGGGATAACTTGAGGACTGGACTTTTCCTTTAATTACATAAGACTTTCATCCCAGATGTGTCATTTATTAGTGTTATGACCTTGAGCTGGTTTTTCTCTCTCTTTTAAACTTCTCTAAGCTTCAATTTCCTAATCTATAAATTAAGACTAACATCTAGAACACATTTCATAGGGCTGCTGGGAAAATTATTTGAGATATTAAGCACAGGGCCTTCCACATATTAATAACATTCAATGAATGTTACACATTACCATTTTAATGTAGAAATGCATACCAACAAATAAGGTTTTGGGAGATGCATTACAATTTAGGTAAAATTTTACAAACCAATTATATCTATCAAAGTACAATTTAAGATAAAATAGAAAACCCTTTTTCACAGTTAAACATAGTATTTGTGAATTATATTGATGTCATTATCAATAAATACTTTAAACAATCCCGGTAAGCACTGAGCTATTTTAAGATACATCTTAAATTCAGAAAATTTAAATCCATCATATACAGTTTCTGAATTACAAAGAAGGATAATAGGTTCAAAACCCATATCCGGATGTATCATAATGTTCTGAATGTAAAAAGTTATTTTACAATTTTTGAAAGGCAATCTTAGGCTAATCTTTCCACAAAATGCACAAACCACCCTTGATTATGCAACTAGCAGATATTTTGAGGGAACTGAAGTCACATTTTCATGATATCGCAATTTCTGAACTGTATGTAAAAGAGAGTTGGGCACAGATACAAAAGCTGAAAGGCAACTTCTGGTTTTAAATTTGGTGGGCTACCCTGGGTGGGCCCTCATGAATGGAGGTCTTGGGGGTGAGCATCGGCAACTCCAGCATCTCTGCGCTCTGTCAGCAGAAAGGTTCCTGCAGCAGCAGAGAGTGCTTCTCAATGCAGGCTGCCTGCTCTCCCAAGCATACCACCTTGGTGGGCAGAAAGAAAATGGCCGAAGCACAGACAGCATTCAACACAATATGGAAAATCAAAGAAATGGCTGAGAGCTGTGTTGGAGTAAGAAAGAAAGAGAGGGGTTTCTTTCCATACCCAGGCCATATCCTAGGAAACAAAGACAAAAGAGAGAGAGAGAGAGAGAGAGAGAGAGAGAGAGAGAGAAAGGGTGATGGGGAGAAAGAGGGACTAAGTAAGAGGGGAAGGGAATAAGAGGAAAAAAGACAGCAGATGCAGAACATACAACAAAGAACAACTTGTGCAAAAGAAGGAAGAATAAGAGGACAGTTTTTAAAGCAGAGAGTTTTGAAACTGTCCATTTTATTTCTCTATATAATCAGTAGGAAGGTGCTTCTATTCTCAGACATTTTAAATTGCTTTACACCTATTATTCATTTAATATTCACAACACTAAGAAGAAGTAATTGATATCTCCAACACACAGACAAGGAAATGGAAGCTTAGAAAGATGAACACATTTGCCCCAAGCATTTAACAAGTATAGGGAGATACCAGTAGACAGAACAAAGTCCCTGCCCTCAGGAAGCTAAACATAAAATGACACAGGCTGGATTTGCTCTGGCTTAAAAAGATACTTGGTGTTTGAATGAGAAGAAAGTACAAATCCTTTGAATATGCACATTTAACACACCATCCTTATATGTCCACTCTGCACAATTGTTTCTTTATCTTGTGGAACAAAAAGTTTTGCAATTAAGACATCTCATTAACTCTACCTTGACCATGTCAGATCATATGATTTCAACGAGACAAAATTAACTTTAACATTTTTAATGTTACTCAAATGCTTTGGTTGTTTTGCCAGCTGTCAATGGGTATTTTAACTCATCATACTTCTACTGAATCTCTTTTAATAATGTATGTCATAGCACTTCACAATATAAGTTGGTGGAGAACTGCATTCCAGCACCACCAACCCTTCCACTTGCTTGAAACTCAGTTTAGATGCCAGAATAAACCCAGACACAGTTTTGCTGCGTAAGTCAACCTCCTACCCACCAAATCCGTTCTGCCCAACGACTGTTCCAAAAAGGCACTTAAATCAATTTGCTATGAACGTACTGCATAAAATGATAAATGCACAAATTCTACTTAGCCATTCTACACTGATAATTAGCCCCAGTAGAGTCAAGGCTCACATTTGAACAGAGTTCTCTGTCTCAGTATATCTTTTTGAGGGTATTCACTGATGAAATAACTTCAACACATACACTATGTGTGCGTTAGTAGGAAATTAACCACCAATATATGAGTACATTTCATTTTATAAGGTTTTGGAAAATTTTTTTATCTTAAAAGAATTCAATATAGACTTTTCTGACTTATAGTATTCCTTTTAGTTGCATTAGCTGGAACAAAGGAGACATCCTTTAAGGAATTAGTAGGAACTGACTGAAATTTGAAGGAAAAAGAAATCAGTGGATTAATTCCAAAGAAATCACAACATTAACATTGGGGAGGGAAATGTAAAGTTTTTATTTATCCCCCACGGAAAATGTTACATTGGTCACATCGCTAAGTGTGACTGAGTGACAGCTACTGACAGTGGAATGAACTTTAGGAAGGTGTAACGGAGATGATGCTGAGAGAGCATCAGAGCTGGAAGTGGGACAACAGTGACCTCTGTCCCTGGCTAGGGCTTCTGGGTGACTTATAATATTGAAGAAAAATAAAACCCTTAGTGGAGGTTTAAAAACAATGTGTCTGTATATGCACCCACAAACCTGCATATTATAAAATTCTTATCCTTCTGCTTTGACTGAATTTGCATATTGTCATTTGTTGTAAGATAGATTATTCTGAGCTACATACTAGGGTCTCCTTTTTCCTTTTCCTTTGTTACTCAAGTTAACTTTTTCATCCTAAACATGGATTCAGATGCTCGGACTGACTAGATCTTAACTGTGAAGTACCACAACATAACTTTCATTGTGTTACATACGAAGGGATATAATTCCAAACCAAATGTTGGATTTACACTATGGCTTTTCCAAATACAGCTAATGAATAAATACCTTATGCAATTCTTCATAGCATTTTGACTCACAGAAAAGCTGTCTAAAATTGGAAGAGGGTAGAAAGATATACTATTTGTATTATCTGCATCATTAAAAATAGTGTACACAGTTGGATTGAAGTTTTCCTTCATCACACATATTGCTAGGTAAAGTTTCTCAGTACAGTAGATCTTTAAAAATAGGATATAGTCTCGTCCATTTGAAGTAAGCACGTGTTCTCTGGCAGAATGTAAGGGTCCCTTCTACTTCAATGGTAATCATGGATTTGTTTTTTCTGATATTAAATTTATATATCATTGGAAATGCATGTGGAATAAAATGGAATGGAACTGCAAATATCTGTAATAAGACAAAATATAAAATTCCAATATAAGAAAAACTGTTTTCAATGTCCCAATTAAACAATGTAGCCCCAAGCCATAGGGCATCCACATGGTTAAGGCAGTTGGAATAGGATTTAATATTAATTCTTGTCGCAGCATTAGAGAGGATATGCAACACTGTTCTCATTTTACTATGGAGAGATAGAAATGTGCTTGATTCTCTAATGGTTGTCTGGAGATAAAAGAAGCATCATCAAAATGCCATGAAGATTCAAAGTTACTCAATTATATTTTGATCAAGTTCAGAACGTTATCAAAGGTAATTTTCCTTTAGGAAACTAAGCTAATGACACTGAAAAAAAGAATACAGGTTCTTCGTTACTAACTACACTCTTGGCAAGTTAGATATTTTAAATCATGTTTTCAGTAATCTGGGGGAAAAAAACCACTGAGCTGTCAATATTGAAATCACTGCAGTGGATTGCACATTGTATTTTAATTTTCTTTGCAACAGTTATAAATCAAATAGTTTCAACAGTATTATTTTTTAATGTAAGTACTCTAGCTTTCATACTTCTTGAGTTTTCCCCATAAAGTTTCTAATTATCAGTTAAT
This sequence comes from Colobus angolensis palliatus, assembly GCF_000951035.1. Taxonomy (NCBI): domain Eukaryota; kingdom Metazoa; phylum Chordata; class Mammalia; order Primates; family Cercopithecidae; genus Colobus; species Colobus angolensis. The sequence goes on from NW_012114555.1 coordinate 8,587,159, forward strand.
TTTAATTCCTCAACAGTCTAGTTAATACTTATACTGTTGATGCTCTATTTTTTTTAAGGAAATCAAAATAAAAAAATGTTTTTTTCAGTTGGGTGTGGTGACTCACGCCTGTAATCCCAGCACTTTGAGAGACCGAGGTGGGTGGATCATGAGGTCAGGAGTTTGAGACCAGCCTGACCAACACGGTGAAACCCCATCTCTACTAAAAACACAAAAATTAGCTGGGCGTGGTGGTGTGCACCTGTAATCCCAGCTGCTCACGAGGCTGGAGGCAGGAGAATCGCTTGAACCCGGGAGGCAGAGGTTGCAGTGAGTCGAGATTGCACCACTGCGCTCCAGCCTACACAACAGAGTGAAACTCCCTCACAAACAAAATAAAACAAAACAGAACAAAAAACTGTTTTTTTTCTGTCAATTAGATGACAATGGAATAGAACAAAACCAATACATTGTCTCCAGTTTTTAAATAATCTAACTCAATTAAAACATTCAATAATTTCCCATGGGCAAAGTGTTGCCATAAGTAAAAAATAGTAAGCATAAGTGGAAAAATGAAACTAGGTTTCCAAATAATCCTACCTGGATTTCTTCCAGTCCCTGAGCATATAACTATTACTATTTTCATAGTAAAAATAATCACTTTAATTGAAAATAGTTGATTTAATTGTTTTTAATTGGTAGTAGTATAATTATTTATCTAATAATATTGAAATATTAGTATAACAAAAAATTAATTTTCAAGAAAAGCAACAAACATTCATAATTCAATAGAAAAAATGTAAGTCCCTCTAGAAATGGTTGGAATATTTTTTCCTGTCACTCCTGAAGTAGAAGTAACTTTTAAAAATAATACTTTGGGGCCAGGCACGGTGACCCATGCTTGTAATCCCAGCATTTTGGGAGTCCGAGGCAGGCGGATCACGAGGTCAGGAGATCGACACCATCCTGGCCAACATGGTGAAACCTTGTCTCTACTAAAAATACAAAAATTAGCTGGGTGTGGTGGTGCGTGCCTATAATCCCAGCTACTCAGTAAGTTGAGGTAGGAGAATCGCTTGAACCCGGGAGGTGGAGGTTGCAGTGAGCCAAGATCACACCACTGTATTCCAGCCCAGCAACAGAGCAAGACCCCGTCTCACAAAATAAAATAAATAAAAAATAATAATAATACTTTGGGAGCAGCTGCGGTGGCTCATGCCTGTAATCCCCGCACTTTGGGAGGCTGAGGTGGGCGGATCACCTGAGGTCAGGAATTTAAGACCAATCTGTCCAACATGGCAAAACCCCATCTCTACTAAAAATACAAAAATTAGCTGGGTGTAGTGGTTCATGCCTGTAATCTCAGCCAGTCGGGAGGCTAAGGCACAAGAATCACTTGAACTTGGAAGCTGAATTTGCAGTGAGCCAAGATCGTGCCACTGCACTCCAGCCTGGGTGACAGAGCGAGGCTCTGTCTCCAAAAAAAATAAATTCATAAATAATAATAATATTACTTTGGGATGCTTTACATTACCATTGGGCCATATAAAAGTGCAGGCTTTTAAAGAAACAATCAGTATATTTAGTACCTTTAAACTAGGGCATTATTAGCATTTCAATATGAGTTGATATCTTGAAGGATTAGGAAATAAAATATTTCTTAAATGTTTCAGAAAGACAATGAACGACAGTTAGGTAGATAGAAATAGACCGACACATGGACTTTTTGAGCTCCAAGTATTACCATGTAGATACAGGCTTGGTAAAACCTAGCCTATGAAGTATCCATTTTTTTAACCAATCTTTTCTCTTTCTTCAGATTCACTTTCCACATTTTTCTACTGAGGAAAATCTGTGAATTCTTCTAATACTACTTTTCATTCCTTTGTTTCTCCTCAAATGTCCAATGAGTAAAGTAGCTGAAAAACTCCAATGATTCTCAATGTATTGCTAACACAAAGCAATTACTTTTGCATTCATTGACTGTTTTCATGTGTGCACTTGCGTGTGTCCGTGTGTGTAAGAGAAAGAGACAGCGGCTCTTTTAGGTTTTACTTTTTTTCTGAAACCTTAACCTAGCCAGGCCTTGACAAGCACAGACACTATGGATGCCGAGCTCTTCCGCTCCATCTGTCTCCTGCAGACAGGCTGCAGGTCTCCTAACCTTCTCAAACAGTTTGCAACCCTTTTCCTTAACATGAAACACAGGCTACAGCCTGCTCCTATGATAACTTCTTACCTTTTAACTTCATCTTTTTCTTCTTATATCAAAAAGATGTTAAAATTCAAAGGAGAGCAATGTTAGAATAAGTGTAACCTTGAACAGCCTTTTAACAATGGCCTTTTTTGAAATAAAGCTACTCCTGCTATTATAACTCAGGGCATCCCTCATGACTGATCACTGCAGAGCCCAGAGAGATCCTCCGCCTCCTCTAGCAAGGCAGTTGCATCTGCCTGATCCTTGTCCCTAGCTCACCAGCCTCAGGAATTCCTCACTGTCTGCCCTGGTCCTCGCAGATCCTGCTTCCTTCCCACCTGACAAAGAAAACTGTTAGGCTTGAAAGTTGTTGCCAAGAGATTTAGGGTTTTTCATCATTAATTGCCTGAGGCAGCCAGAATCTTAGGGATAATGTGTGACTAACGAGGTAGAGGGTTGATGTTTTCTGTCCAAAGGATGGCCTGCTGAAGAACCTCTCTCCCTTCTGCAAGGTACTCCCTCGAGGCAAGCGTTGATCAGGGCCACTCTACTGTGACGTTTCTATCCTGCTCACAATCCACATATAGCACGGATTCCTAGATTTTTGCCTTGTGCTTTCTCTGCTGCCTTTGTTCAGTGAAAATACTAACAATAAATCGGATCCCAAACCAAAATATGATTTCATTTCATTCATAAACACATAATATCATTTACATGATCTCATTTGCTACAACACAGAGAAGTTGGGGTACATGGGATTTTCTGAACATCTATCTATTTTGATGGAGTTTCCTATTATCTGTCTATACATAGAGTTAATAGTTAATAATGTGAATAGCTGGTCTTGAACTCAGGATTGCAATATTTTGTGCCTAAAACTTAATCAATTATTTGAACAGAGAGATATGCAGAGGGGTGTTCTGACATAGCTATTTATTTTTCAGTGATGCATATTTTCTTTTATTTCTCCTGAATTTGCAATTTTGGAATTGCCAAGCCTGTGCTTTTAAACACTGCCTGACTCATTTTGATAGTAAGGAAAGAGACATCTGAAAGGTTAGTCTTAAATACTGATTTTTGGCTTTTCTTGGCTACAGACACTAGAAAATCTGGATACAATTCCAAACACTTTCTCTAAGCTTCCCCTACTATTGCTGCTTCTCTCTTTCTTCTACATCATCTGTCATTTAAAAAGCAGTGATTTCTCAGACTTACTCCTCATTTTTATGTGGAAGTGGTGTTCAGGCCGGATGGGAACCATGTAACATCACGCTGAGCTGATCCTTTCCTTGCCGCAAAGTAGAGATAATATGGTCTCCCATGGAAAAAGAGAAGACACCAAGCTCATGGCCGAGATCTGTGGTTAATAACTCTCAGCTTCCCTCTTCAACAGCTTCCCTCCAGAGACAAACTGCCTTAAGTGGGCAAACCACTGAGAAAATTCCCATCTGACAACTGTCTTCGAAGAAGGGTCAAAGGAATTAACCCGTAGTTAAGGGGGCAAGGGTGTGCTTAAGTACTTTAAGCACACAGACAGTTGTTGTGCACAGAGATGGGAGCAGCTGGTTTCTATCTCTGATGGAGAATGAACAAGAGGAAATGAACAGCACTTCAGTAGGAAGGATGACTTTTAGGCAAGAAGGAAGAAGCCTCAGTAACATGTATTATGCATCCACTGTGGCCAGGGCTTTGCATACTTTGCCTCTTTTAGCCCACTTGACATTCTCAGGAACTCAAGGAAACCACAGTTAAGAGAGTCGCTTCATTTGTGCAAAGTTGCAGACGTAGTAATTGGTAAAACTTGTTTTTGAGCTTAATGTTATAGAATCAAAAAGTCCTTTCCACTACTGCAATGGTTCTTATATTTTAAGAGAAAAAAAGAGAGCTTAGAACCCCTTGGACACTCATGAAATCTGTGGACCCTTTCTTGGAAAAATATACATGCACATACCCACAAGATCAGATACGTGCTTTTATCTGGTTCCTAAAGTAGAGAACCCTAATAGATTCTCTGTACTAAAGTGTGCTGGGGATCAAGAACTAACAGCAAAAACTGAGTCTGATTACAGAAGCAGAAATGACAACGTCTAACAAAGAGGAGATGGGTCTAATTCTCATTCAGTTTTCTGACCCTCTATATATCCTTTTAAACATCTTCTTTAATGAGTATCGCTATAGAGTTTGTATTTGTGGAAAATTCATTTGATTTTTAAAGATTACTTAAGATTCTTTTTAAATGGATCCAATTCATAAAACAATGAATTCTTGAAAATATAATGCTCATGTAAGAAACATCTCCATTTAAGATAACATATTAATATAAAAATAAACCTGGAAAGAGTAGTCTCCAAGCACATTGAATTACTGAAGTAGAAACCAATTTATCATTTTAATAGCACATAATTTAATAACAGGGTTGGGTGCAGAGCTCTCTAAATTAATGGTCAGGAGAGGGGTGAGGGGAATGGCAGAAACTGACATGATTGTTAGCAGGACAGGACTGATCAGTGCAGCTAGGGCTCAACTCAATCATCCCATTGCAGCTCCATTTGATGCATGAGATAATGAGAAGACACTTATGTGTACAAATAAAGGGTCTGATATTATTATCAATACAAAGAAAGTATGGGTTAGGGTTTCTAGACAGAATGCAATTAAGTCGCAAAGTATGTAACAGAGACAAAGGCATTGGGCAGCACATGCAGAGATCAGTAGCCCTGCAGTATTCGAGAAAGCTTCCTGGAATAGGTGGATCTGACAATTAAATGGTGTTGGAATGCAGCGGGGGGTAGAGGTGGAGGATTGTGAAACTGGCAGGCCAAGAACACTCTAAAGAATTTTTATCTTAAAATGGAATTTAAAAGCCAGCACTATGTTTCTAAAAGAAAGTTATAAAAATGACAGTGGCAATAGCAAGGATTTATTGCACTGATACTGCACTGGGCGATCCACTGCTGCATTACTACTAATTCTAAAACGAATACTGTGATACGGTCCAAATGTTCTCTATTTACAGTAGATGAACCTTCCCAAGTTACTGCTTTTGACAGGATTCTAACATAGGTTTGTGTGACTCCTAAGCCTAGAGACAAGGAATTTCACTTATTAGGAAGCCTGTCACAACTACAGTAAAACCCACAAGAGAGCTACACCCGAATATCAATTGAGTTTTTTGTTTGTTTGTTTGTTTTAAGAAACAACCTTTAGCAAAACAGGAGAATATAAATAAAACAAGATGACATTCTTACACATTAGGGTGTTCACTTTCAGCTGGTCCCCAATAATTCTCCTTAAATGAACCTGGTTTTATCCGTTTTCATTTGCCACAATGGGAATTGGTGGCAATGCTTTACTTTATCATTCTTTTCAAGCGTCCCAATCTATGCTTAGCCTCGAGTCTAGGAAAGTTAAGTCTGTCTTCTCAACTCAGAAAATGGAAACCCTCTAGGAAGGAGCCTTTCCTTCTCTCCACCTCTTTATCAGTATCTATAATATCCACAGTAATCTTTGTCCCAGGTACCCTCCTCTCCAAGGATAACATCCTTTGGGTGCACATTAATACAGACCCCTTCCAGCATTTAACTTGTATTTCTTTTCTCCTTTCTAGTCAAATGGTATTGTACCTGCCAAACCAGTAGACTTTTCAATCCAGCATCTGTCATTTTGATTCCTTTGTCCTCCTGGAATCTCTGGCTTTGTCTCCTGGTTCTTATGCCATGCTGAGTGATCCATTTCAATCTAACATCTTGTTCTCTTCTCCAGGGAAATTATTACATGATGAGGCTCTTCAGAGGTTATTAAGTTATCTCATTTACTTTCAAGGCTATAGTTATGCTCAAACATTCCAGAAAAAATTTCTAAAATAAATACTTCCAGCACCTAAGACTGCTTGGTACTGAGTAAGCGCTTAATTCATACTAGCTAATCATTGTTATAAAGCCATTCCTGGTCTAGTTCCAAATTACTTTTTTTTTTTATTTTTAGATTTTTCTCCTCTGCTAATAGCTGATGACTTGATACTTCAGCTGTGCTTCAATAAACTTGTGATGAATGAATGAATGACTAATAAACTCAAGTGCCTTGAGCTAAAAGTTATCTGCTTGGGCCAAAATGAATTTAAAGTTTATGAGAAAATGTATCATTTCCATGCCTTGTCCCCTAAAGCACCAATCCTTTGAACTTTTAGTCCTCAAGGTTTTGTCCCAGAGAAATATTGTAAGCCTGTGCCTGTTCCAAGAAGGTAGCTATCTCTCATGTGGAAAGAAATTAAATCCAAAGTGCTTGTGTCTGCACACAGTAAAATGTAAGTCAAAATTCCAGTAGCCTTTTTATGACACCAAAGTGAATCCTTTGTGCCCTACCCCACACTTCATCTTTCAATAAAAGACTTTCTAATCACCAAAGCTGTGCATATGCACGCACAAATAATGGGAACAGTATATGCTGAAAATGTCACTGCATTCCCTGATGTATTGCCATAAAGAACTTGGAGATTTCCCAGGCATGATATGACCTATGAGAAACAAAATTCTATTCAGTTCTAAGATTTGTATTCATGTGACTTATTCTAGTCACTTTTAAACTACTAGAAAAAGGGGAAAAAAGCCCTTTTCTATTTCACTATGAAATGGCAAAATTTTCCCTTTCATTTATTTTACTTAGTCATCTTCCTCATCTGAAAAACTCTCAATCTAAATCACATCTAAACACTCCGTAGAAACACATTAAGTAGATGTGAAACTTTAGCCTTTCAACTGAAAGGAAAATTCCATAGAGTTTGCTGGCAATACAGCAAGGCCTCCCAGTCTTTCCTCTTCACTCTCAAGGTAAATCTCATCCCTGAACATGGAAACTCTGCTCCAGTCCACATCCTCTCCAACTCATCCTCCATATGACTCACTGAGAGTAACTTTTTAATACACAAATGTGGTCGCCACATTCCTACCCTTCTTTCAAAGCTTTCAAAGTCTACAAAACATCAAAAACATCATTTCGCTCTGAGTTTCACATCACAGCTTCCTCCTTGTTCCATAACCTTCATAAAATTGGTCCCCCTTTCTAAATGCACTCTGCCTCCCTCATCTGGCAAGGAGCCTTTGTACACACTCCCTTGCCTGCCTGCCCACCACTGCAATCTCTGTTCTCATTGGTGGAGAAACAGAAACTCACCAAGATCTCATTCAAATCCAGTTTGCCTTTCCCCAGCCTTTTTCCTCTCCTACCCTCAACTCTAACATTTATATTTTTCTTTCTGTTCTCATGCAGCAATCTATTCATAGCTTGACTCAATATTTTGTTGTAGCTACCATGTTGTTTTATTAAAATTACTTTTAAAAAATATGTGTTGGGCTCTCTTATTAGGCTAAATTTTGCATAGGTCATGATAATTACATAGATAATGTTTTTTTTCCCCAGTAAAAGTACTTTATAGACCTTATAGAGTGAGAACAAAATGGTTAAAGTATAAAGTTCTGGGCTGCTGTATAGTAGATGGAATGTTTGATCAAGGGAATGATCACAGTCTAACTTGTGAGCAGGTAGGACCCATGTTTACAAAGACTTTCTGCACCTTGGAAGTGATGTTTCCGAGCAAATCCCAAGGGCTGTCACAGCCTTAACTCAGAAAGGCAGAAAGGGTGCTGACTATGGGTATGTGTTTGCATACTGTGTTTATGTATATGTATTTTTGCAAGTGCAGGCTGGATCTGGGATGGGGGGGATTGAGACAGAGAGAGAGGGAGAGAGAGACAGAGAGAGACTGGATGGGGGAACACGTTCCTCAGCTTACTACAGTCATTATTTTGCAGCAAATCCACACTGGGGGCAAGCAAGCTTATCTAGAAAAACTGTTAGATACAGTGAAACTGTGTAGTTGAATCAAATTTAAGTAGGAGATTGAAAATTTTTTGCCAGTGCCATAAAGATTTGATGTTAGGAAAACAGTAACCTGTGCCAGGAGCACGAAATGTATGAGCTTAAAGAAAGCATCAGTCAATGATATAAAATCCAGGTTGTAAAAAAAGAGAATGTCAACTAAACCAGGACCCAGCAGTCCCCTTTTGCCACACTGACCACATGTTTTCACGGGCTCCTTCCTGAGGGAGGATTTAAAGTCAGTATTAAAAGCACATTGTGTATTACTTAAAAGTTTGCTGTTATTCATTTATTTTTATTTTTTGGAGGCTTTGGCCATTTTCAATTAACCCCGTTGTGGCTCTGAATAAAAAGTCTTGGTAACAGAAAGATATTTCAGTAAAGCTAGGGTTATAGTTTTAATTGCAGTGAAAAATCTTGTACCCAGAATGTAAATAAAGGCCAAAATTTTTGTAAAGGCCTGGTCATCAGTGTTTGTGCATAACTCCTCAATAGACGAGTCTCTTAAAAATTATGCCCAACACACTCGCAAATGTTAAAACAACAATTAAATGCATTCTAGTTGGATATTTAAGAAATGGAATCTATTGACATCTTACAAATAAATCCAATACATATAAAATAATAAAGGTTATAAAAGAAACTTCCAGAATTTTAAAATTACTACAATTCCACACTGATCTGAGAAAATGGCAACTTCAAATTCAAAGGTAATTTTGTGTAAACAATTTCATTAAACAGATGAGATCATTTCAGCAAATTTTGAGCTGTCCCATTTTTATTCATTGTGTTGTTTTCTACGGCCCTGTATCTCAGCATTGCTTTTTTTTTAAGGCTGTATATATCAGCTGAAGTTCAGAATATACTACGCTATTTACAGACCTGCAGCAGTCAACATCTGTAGAAAGGATTCAGAAATTGATTTAAAGTCTGCAACATAAGCATATCCAATCCTAATAGTACACAAGACCATATATCTTCTTTGAGAGACTGACATATTGTCCCCACTCTGACTGGTGATAATGCATCCCTGCCAAGCCCAGATGTAGTTTCAACTCCAGGGAAATGCAATGTAATGATGAATTGGTATAACCCAATCATGCTAACATTTGTATTTGGAAACCCTACGGTGTAGTACTGACAATATTTTTTTTATTTTCCCTAACCATGTTTCTTCAAGTATATCAAGATGTTCTGCCAGGATGACAAGCATATGATCAAATTTAATGGTATATAAAGATAGGGCAGACTGCTTTCCAAAGCAAAATTTCATAGTTGGAACTTTTAACAATTAATTGCACTTCTGGCAACCCCACTGAAATTTAAATTAAATGGTGTAACTATTTCATTAGAAGGCTTTGGCAAAATAAGCCCAATAGATGGAAAACTTTATATAATTAAAAATGGCAAGTGATCCGCTTTCTGTGTGCTTTTAAGTCAATAGGTCTTAACTCTATGATGTCTTTTTCTCCTGCTATGTGGTGAGTTCCTCAAGGGCAGGAGCTGAACTCTATAATCTATGGTTCTTAACAGAGTTCATGGCACAAAGCAGGCACTTAATATATATTACTACATCTTTGTATGGGTTCAAATATTAGTAGATTGTGAGCTTTAGAATCCAAGTTTGAATCTAAGGCCTACCATTAATAAAGTCAATGGCTATTATAAATGGAATTGTTCTCCCCTCACACCTCCCAATTCACATCACTTGACTTGCTCTCCCCAATATCTCCTTATTTAAATGGGTCTTTGCAGAAGTCTTCAAGTTAAAACAGGGTCATTAGGGTGGGCCTTAATCCGATATTATCAGTGTCCTTATAAAATGGGATAATTCAGACACAGAGCCAGAGACCACAGAGAGAACATCATATGAAGATGAAGGCAGGCATTGAAATGATTTTTCTATGAGCCAAGGAGGACCACAGATTGCTGGCAAACCACCAGCAGCTAAGAGACAGGCATGGGACAGAGTCTTCCTTCAAGCCCTCAGAAGGAGACAACCCTGTGGACACCTTGATCTTGGATTTCAGACTCCAGAACTGTGAGACAATAACTTTCTTTAAGTTACAAAGCTTATTGTGCTTTGTTATGGAAGCTCTAGCAAACTCATACAATGGCCTAGAACAAGGCATTTCACCTCTATGTGTCTTACATGTAAGATATAATTAATATTTCAGTACTGTGTTTAAAACATGGTAAATGTTCAATGAAAGTTTCCTGAAAATGATAAAGGAAATAATAACTCATCCAATAAGTATTTATTAAGTACATTTTACATGCAAAGCCCTGCTCGATTTTCTGGGGAAATAGCTGTTAAGATTTGCCCTTAGAGAGCTAACATTCTAATGAGAGAAGAGAGACAACAGCACGTAAGTAAACAATATGTCAGACAATAAGAAACTATGGAGGGAAATAAAGCAGGGAAGGTGAATATGGAGTAAGGGGTCAAAGGAATATAATTTTATATAGGCTTGTCAACAGTGACGACATCTGGAAAAAGGCACATAAACCACATTAAGTAGGTAGCACATTGCATAGGGAAGAATATTCTAGAAAGAACGAATGGCCAGTGCAAAGGCTCCAGGGTGGGAATATTCCTGACATGTTGTGATAACAGAAAGGGGGCAAGTGTCGTTGAACAGAGAGATCAGAGTGTTAACAGCAGGAAATGAAATCAGAGGGGAAAGTCACCGAGACTGTGGGAGTCAAGATTAAGGTAGGGGCTGGTGTTGGAGCCAGTAGGCTGCTTGGAGGCTGACAGGGTTTGGCTCTGTGTCCCCACCCAAATCTCATCTTGTAGCTCCCATAATTCCCGTGTGTTGTGGGAGGAAGCTAGTGGGAGATGACTGAATCGTGGGAGTGGGTCTTTCCCATACTGTTTTCATGATTCTGAATGGGTCTCATGAGATCTGATGGTTTTAAAAATGGAAATTTCTCCACACAAGCTCTCTCTTTGCCTGCGGCCATTCACTTAAGATATGACTTGCTCCTCCTTGCCTTCTGCCATGACTGTGAGGCCTCCCCAGCCATGTGGAGCTGTAAGTCCAATAAACCTTTCTTTTGTAAATTGCCCAGTGTTGGGCATGTCTTTATCAGCAGCATGAAAATGGACTAATACAGAGGCAACTGCAAAGTTATGAGCAGAGAGGTAACATGGTCTACCTTATGTTTGAAACAGGATTACCGTGGATACTGTTTGGAGAATCACAAGAAGGGAGGTAAAGTGGAAGTAGAAAGACCAGATAAGAGAGTATTCCAGTATTGGGGTGAGTGCTTAGGTAGCTAGAATCAGGCAATGGAGATGTTGAGAAGTGATATGATACTGGATATACTATGAATTTAGAGTATTCAGGACTAGCTTCAGGATTGGACATGCGGTATGAGGTAAAGAGGGGAGTCAAGGATGACTCTTAGTTTTTATTTTTATTTTTATTTTTTTTGAGATGGAGTCTCACTCTGTCGCCCAGGCTGGAGTGCGGTGGCATGATCTCAGCTCACTGCAAGCTCTGCCTCTCCGGTTCCTGCCATTCTTCTGCCTCAGCCTCCCGAGTAGCTGGGACTACAGGCACCTGCCACCATGCCTGGGTAATTTTTTTTGTATTTTTTAGTAGAGACGGGGTTTCACCATGTTAGCCAGGATGGTCTCGATCTCCTGACCTCGTGATCCACCCACCTCAGTCTCCCAAAGTGCTGGGATTACAGGCGTGAGCCACCGCGCCTGGACTGCTTTAGGTTTTTTTTTTTTTTTAAGATGAGGTCTCACTCTGTCACTCAGGCTGGGAGGCAGTGATGTGATCACGGCTCACTGCAGCCTCTACCTTCCTGGCTTAGGGGATCCTCCCACCCCAGCTTCTCTGGATGCTGGGACCACAGAGGCACACATCGACACGCAGATAATTTTTAATTTTTTTGTAGAGACAGGGTCTCCCTATGTTGCCCAGGCTGGTCTCAAACCCCTGGGCTCAAGTGATCCTTAGGCCTTGGCCTCCTAACGTGTTAAGAATACAGGTGTGAGCCACTGCATCTGGCCTGACTTCCTAATTTTTTGACTTCAGCAAGGAGAAGATGACATTCATGAGAAGGAAAATTTGCAGGAGAAGCCAGCTTGGGAGACGGCACCAGAAATTCAGTTTCGCACATGTTAAGATGGAGATTCTGCCTAGCAGACATCCAAATGGAGATGCGGGGGTGGCAGTGGTATATGAGTCTGGATTTTAGAGAGCAGGTCCTGACTAAAGATAAATTTGGGAGTCATTACAGAATTAAAAATCAAGAAATTATATGAGATCGCTAAGTGAATGAGACAAAATGCTTACATTTATTAAGTGCTTACTGCATTCCAAGCCATTTTCTAAATGTTTTACATATGTTATCTCATTAATCCTTGTAAGTAACTCTGCGGTGATTCAATAGTTTGCATTTTCCATTCCCTCTCATTTTTAGACTTTGCCTAGTTTTACAAAGGAGGCTGTTACTCATCAATTTAAGTGTTGTTGATCATGACCAAAAGAGAGCAACAAAATTATTTTGACCCTAAATCAAAGGTCAGCAAACTTTTTCTGAAAAGGGCCAGACAGTAAATTTGTTAGGCTTTGCCAGCCGTATCTTTTGTAGCAATTTCTCTACTCCATGGCTGTGCCTTGAAAGCAGTCATCAACCACTCATGAAAAAATTACTGTGGCTGTGTTCCAATTTAACTTTATTTACAAATCCAGGAAAAAGGCAGGATTTCACTTTAGGCTACAGTTTGTAGACCTCGATCTAAATATGTGATTTAAATTAATTTGATGTTTTATATTGATAAAATCAGAAGACAAATAACCTAAAAAATGCAATATTTTCCAGTAAGCAAGCCACTCTGGGTAATAAGTTTTGATGCTTGCAGACTGCATATTACAGTGGCCTTAAAATTAAGAGCATCTTGAAATCTAGGAAATTCTGGAAAACACAAGGCCTGGTGGACCCCACCTGGGATCACTCCAGATTTTCCATACATTCGAGGCCTAGCCATGGAAATGTAGAAGGAAGGGGGCTAGGTACATGTACTGAGGCACTGTTTGCCTAACAAGCATACAGTTTTTACTTAGATTGTATGTTTAAAGAGGTAGTGTGACTTTGGGGAAACTACTGCATATTTTGTGCAGGGGAGGGTCATCTTATTATTTTGATTCTTAATTCTTTACTCTGGAAAATAATCATTTCTGATAATCTACTTAACTGAAGTCTCACAACATCAGGACTTTTGTCTTCTGGATGCTTACTATATTCAAGAAGATTCCAAGGTAACAAAATTGACTAAGTTCAACTGAGTGAGTTACACTTTGTAAGAAGCATGGCACATACCCTGGTACAAAGCAGGCACTCAGTAAACATCAGCTCATTCAGTCACTCATTCAAAAACTATCTTGTATTCAAGATTTTAATTGACTCTATAATTCAGATATCTATAAATCCTTACATGCACTCCTAGTCATCCCACAAATGCAAGTTAAATTTATCTGCACAATATCTACATTGGTCGACTTTTCATGACAGGATAAAGTTAACATTTAGCTTTTTTTTCCCTGACCTTCTAGGCATGCCACAATTCATTTTTACCTATTTGCTTATACCTATGACTTCACTTGGAACGCTCTGATCCAGTTAGAGCCAACACCCCATTATTCTTCAAATAAAAACTTTCTAGGAAAATTTCTTAAGATTTTATTCATGTTCTTTTCATATGGAATTTCCTTCGCCTGCACTAAATGAAATTTCCTGTCCATTACTAAATGAAGGCATGTCTGCTTTTTCCAAAACCAATTCAGTGTGACCCTTCTTAACTGCTCCAGTCCCTGATATTTAGTCCCTTCTCTAAAATCTTACAGCACTATCCTTTGAACTACACTCATTTAATTACAAATTTTTTAACACTAAACTCGAAAGCCTTACGCATGTATTCTCTTAGCCATACTCATTTCATTATTAAATTGTACTGTGTTACTAAACTGCAAACTCCTTGAAGTCCAACACCACATGTTTTTAATTTTTCTCCCAGTGGAGTTAAGGACAGTGTCTTGAATGCAGGGGATCAATCAATATCTGCTGTGTGCAAGGACCACTGGTTGTCATACCAACTAGAAATTGTAGCCACCTACACTCCAGAGAGCATTTATAATCCTTTCCCTAGGAAAAGGCTGCCCATACACACTTTCTCACAACTGAGTGAAATAATGAATGAATGATCTCAGGAATTTAGTCCAAGAAAATAAGGAGCAATGTTGCCACACATTTTTATGAGCAAAAACACCTTTTTATTTTAATAAACGTGTAGAACAAGTCAAATGTCCACTAATAGAAGATAGGATATATATATTACAGTTTGGTACCATCGGACAGTAACTACATTAATAATTCTATAAATAATGAATAATATGGAAATATGCTCATGGTACAGTGGTAAGCAAATACGTGGAAGACAATTCTATATGCCATATGTTCTCAATTTTTAGAATTTAGATAACTTTGACATGCACCTTGCTTCCATACACTTCTTTCCATTTCAACCCTCACTCCTCTTGGTCAGGTCTTATCACATTTCCCCTGGGCTGCCATATTAGCTTTCTAAACAGACTTTCTAGTTCCAATTTATTTCTTCAAATCTCTATGATTCAGCCCCCAATTAAAGCATCTACCTACATTTCCATTTATATCTTGCCAGTTTCCATTCATCTATGATCCAATCCAACCATTTACTGAAAATACTTCCCGTTGTCCCCATATCCCTCAACATTTTCCCAGGGCTTCTGCTCATCCACCTCTAGTCATAAGACTCTTTTCTTGTCTTAATGGTGAAGTGCAGTTCTGTTAAAACACTACAAAAGCCATTCCTTCCTCTTTTCCTTTTTCTTAGACAGAGTTTCACTCTTGTCACCCAGGCTAGAGTGCAGTGGTGTGATCTCGGCTCACCACAACCTCTGCCTCCTGGGTTCAAGCAATTCTCCTGCCTCAGTCTCTCAAGTAGCTGGGATTACAGGCATGTGCCACCACGCCCAGCTAATTTTGTACTTTGAGTAGAGACAGGGTTTCTCCATGTTGGTCAGGCTGGTCTCGAACTCCCAATCTCACGTGATCCGCCCACCTCGGCCTCCCAAAGTGCTGGGATTACAAGTGTGAGCCACCGCACCCGGCCTCCTTCCCCATTTTCATATTTCACTTCTTCCCACTCCCTGCATGCATTCCAACCTGTGCTGTGCCATTCCCTTTAGGGTCAGTATCTGCCTTCCCCTGACGGCCATTCCCTGGAGGTCAGAAACATTGTTATTCATATTAGTATTTCTCCAAGTGCAAAACATGAAGCTGTATCCACAAGGGAGTCTAGAACCTTTTAGTTCAATTACAATTATAGATAAGCATATTTTATGTTCTGAGTCTTCAAAGTGAAGCTTAAAAAAAAAACTCTTTCTAAAACCATCTATTTATTAATAGAAAGATTTGGGGGGTCAGAATTTGTCATTTAGGGAACTTGACCCTCTAAACATGTGTATCACTCACAGTAATTAAAGATGAGTACCTATAACTTAAAATCCACGATAGTATACAGAGCATGTTTGAGTTAATTACGAAGAGGTAGATAAATTACAGATAAATTGCAAAGACGGTTCTGCAAACAGAGGGAAAGCCAGAGTTAAAAACTCACGGGCTGGTTGGGCACCTTTGTTCAGGGAGTAACTTGCCCAACCATAGAACATGGCCCTGAATTACTATTCCCTTTTTAAGAGGTTAGTTTCAAACTGTTTCCTAAAACTAAACCATGGTCTGAGGATACAATGGCAAAAAATAGCTTCGTATATTTACAGAAGGAAAATAACATGACGTTTTATTGTGACATGAAAAGAATATGCAATGTATCCTGTGCAACACTGTGCAGCCTACCATTCTAAATGGGAGACAGGAATATAAACACACCACACTCTGGGAATCTGAAAACATATATCTGGGCTTCTTTATTTAAGTTAATCATTATGTCATATGTTAGCAATATGTTATTATAGGGTTTAATTGCTTTTGTATCTAACAAGTTCTCTTGTCAGTTAACCTTTCACCCATAGATAGATAATGAAAGGCCACCTCTGTTGTAGTTCATTAGGCAGAAACACCGACTGTTTCCTCTACCAGTCTTAAGTCAACACAGTGCCTACACCAAGCCAAAGGCATTCTAACAGCTTCTGCTGGCTTTCATCTGGCTGGTGGTTGCTGTAAGATTCAGAAGCTAGCTAAATAAAGTATGTGGTATCCACATACACACAGAGTCTGAAGATATATTTTTTTCTAGCATTCCTTTGGAAGCATACCTTAACTCACAGATAGCAACAGTACAGTTGACAGCACTAGTTTTTAGGAAGTGGAGGAGGAAGTGTGAGAATGCAATGTGGTTGTGAAGAAAAAAAAATCATCTCTGTGAATTTTTAAAATTCAAATGATTCTTCTTAAGCATATTCTACCACAGTGAAAACTGTGCAAATCACCTAAGTACTTTAATTAAGCAAAGAACACACCCCTCACATTTCTGTTTTCAAGATTTTTTTTTGCAATTAAGGTAATGAATCTATTCAAGAAAATTTCAGTTTTTTAAGAGTTCTCCTAATTGTATAATTTTTTCCAGGTTGTAAAATGCCTGATAAGAGCTCTTCAGATAAAACACTCCCCTTACATCACGTTGGGAGATATACTCTGCAGGCAGCATTTATGCACTTGGAACAGGATACTCAGGGTCCAGGAACAACACCTATTAACTCTAAAATTAAGTAAGTCACTTTGCTTCACACCTCTGGTGGCCAAGAATTAAAAAAAAGAAAAAAGGCAAACAGTCTGCAGCTATGAATGAAGGCTCAGGAGTCCTTTCATAATATTCCAGTTGATTGTGGTCCTTGTTGAGAGGTCTTACCTCATTTCCCACACATTTTCTGACCTATTTTGTCTGCCTTTTCTCAGAAGGATTTTTCTTGCTTCACTGTGGACTAAGCAGTAAACTAATTATCTTGTTCAAATCCCTTTGTAACGCCCCTAATCCTATTAGTTATAAGAATGTCTGAATACTGATTGCAAACCTTTTTTTTTTTCTTTCTGTCTTTTTAAAGAGAGAGACAGAAAGAGAGAAAGGTCCAGTGGTTTTGTCCTAGAGGATGGGGAGGGGTTGCAGTAAGCAGCTATAGCCAGTTCACTGAAGGCAAAGGCAGTTCTGGCCAACCAAAATTACAGCCACCTAACAGACAGAAAAGTTTCTCTCCTGCATTCCTTCCTTCCTTCCATCCTTCCTTCATTCACTCATATTCTATGTCTGTCTGAGTCTGTCTCTCTCTCTTTCTCTCTCTCTCACACACACACACACACACACACACACAGACACAAACAGACACACAGAGATTTACACACACAAACACACACACACACACACACATACACAGAGAGAGAGAGAGAGAGAGAGAGAGATTCACTCATATTCTATGTCTGTCTGAGTCTGTCTCTCTCTCTTTCTCTCTCTCTCTCACACACACACACACACACACACACAGACACAAACAGACACACAGAGATTTACACACACAAACACACACACACACACACACACACATACACAGAGAGAGAGAGAGAGAGAGAGAGATTTAGTTATCATTTATATCAGTTGGAATGTCTTACAATAATCACGTTCCAAACACTCCTACTCACAGGAGAGCAGGCGGAACCCTGGCCCCAGCCAGGACTTCAACTTCACTTTCCTCCTTTTATCAGGGACATTTTAATGAAGAGGGTGACATTATTCCAAGAAGTCAAATAAGCCATATGAAGTAGAGGAAATGAACAAACGTTACGGTGGACCTCGACCAGCCCTTCCAGTCTTAACTTCTTTTCTTCAAAGAACTCTCACAAGTCTTGTTAAAGCACTCTCCCTCTGCTTCTGCAGAAGATGCCAAGACCACTGCCTCCTGCCGTCTATGACTGAGGGAACTTTAATCACTTTTCCTTTTTTGTTCCCACTGGGGAAGGAGCCAGACTGCAGCGAAAGGCCTGCAGTCAGAGTCGATGTTAAAGAGCATGAAATTTATCTGACTTCCATAAAAGACGCATTTAGCCCTTCCATTCCTGCTTTTGCCAGGCGGGCTGCTCTGGGGATAGCTGCTCTGTCTTAAAACAACAAAAACAAAAACAAAAAACCCACAAAGATTTGCTTTACATATAGAGGCACAATGTTACTTCCTAGCATCCAATTTTCCTAGTCCACCTCGCCTGCCTACTCCATCCCCTTCCAAAAAAGTCTATGTTCTTGACATGTAAAGTCAACTTTTTTCCATTAGTAAAAGTGTCTCCTTATTGCATTATTTTTTTCTGATAGTAAAAGAAGGTATTGTTTTAGAAAGGACCTTGAAGAAGATATGATACAAGAGAGGAAAACCCATTCGTTAACACTATTTCTGGGACCTGAGAAAACGCTTGCAAACATGGGGAAAGTGTAGATTCCTTAGATCCGATCTCAGGCTGCCAATGTAACACAGTTCAAATACTAAGTGCTTCTATTTTAATCTATCACCATCTTTAGCAACCAAACAGTCTGTTAAGACACAGAAAGTTGTGTTTCTTCTGGACAGTTACTAGGCATACAAGAAAGAGTGAGTGAGTGTCAAGTGTGTATGTCGATGGTATAGACGTACATGTGGATCTCACCATAGAGCCCATGGTAAAAAGGAAGTGTGTATCACTCCTGGGATACACATGGCCTGCTGCTCTAAGGAAAGTAAAGGCCTAAAGAAAGTGTCATGTCGTTGTTAGCAGTAAACTGTAACGAGAATATGAGGCCCCGTGGGCGGGAGGATGAGCAAGTTGTATGGTATTTATACAATGTGTTATTGGATGCAGAAATGATTCTAGGTAGTTTAAGGAAATGTGTTTTATACAACAGGATACATAAATAAATAGGTAAGTAACTTGTGGTGAAGGTTAAGTTAAGGATTATTCATTCACAGTAAGTCTTGTCCGAAGTAAGAGGTGAACCATAAATTTAGTTGTGTTCTTGGCAAAGAGAAAAGATGTTCTGTCTTTGATATTAAACCATGCCAGCTATCCAGGAAAAACACACTTTTTTTCCCTGACACTGCAGTAGAGAGTGCATCTGCCTGAGAGGCCACATGAGAAAACAGTGCATAATGTCCTCAAAAACATTTCTACACAAATACAAGGGTAGATGTCTCAGCAGCATCTTAGAATATCTCTCAAGAAAGTCAAGGGCATAATAGCAAGTGATTATGCTAGGACCAAATTCACATAGTTGAGTATGAGCCTGCAACTCCAATGGTCTAGCTTGTAAGATATACCCTAAATCTGAAAATTAGTAATGTAATATATGACAATACAGAACATGTGAAAAGAAACAAGAAAAAAAGAATTTAAAAAAGTATGCTAATCTAAAAATAGTAATTCTTACAATGTACTTCCTGGACTGCTTAGTCTGTGTTTCTTTCAGTACGATACAGCCAACATCTTATGTTCTGTATAATTGTAAAAAACTCATATAAACTTTTCCTGGTTGGTTTAATTTTAGTTTTTCTTCAAAGGCACTAAATAAAAATATAATTTGTTATCCTCATTTATTTAGAATATGATAGATTGATTTTAATACTCTCCACTGATGTCCACTGCCAGCAGATGAAATCCAAGCATGGCCTAAAGAGACCGGCTACAGCTGGTCCCTCTTCACCCTCCAGCTTCATTTCTTTCTACTCTCTTCTTCACTCATTGCTATTTCTGTTACTCAGAAACAACAATATAAATTTATGGCACAGGGATTTTCCATTTCCTGATTTCTCTCGCTCTCAAATGCAGTTGATTCTTTGCTCCTTCTCTGCATTTGGGATTCAGCTAAAATATTCATTTCTCAAAGAGGCTGTCTCTGATCCTCCCATCTAAAATAGCTCTCCCCACTCCATCCCATAACACTCTTTTATTTACTTCCTGTTAATGTTATCTGAAATGATCTCATTTGCTTCTCAAAAATTTATTCATGTATGTAATGATTACTTCTAGGTTCTGCACCATCAAATGTAAGTGCCAGGAAGACAGAAAACGTTTTGCTTCATTATGTCAATAACTGTGAAATAGAATAGGCTCCTTCATAAATATTTGCTGAAAATAAGAATGAACTAAATTTTCCATTAGAAAAGACAGTGTCTTTCCAAATATAGAATAATGACTTAAATTACCGTCCACATTTTAACATTTAGAAAAACTGGGATTTCATAGGAAACTTCATGGAAACATATGAAAAAAAATAATTTCTGCCTTGATTAGGAAACAAGCAGAGGAACCGATAAACTCCCACCGAGAACCAGTCTTTAAATGATATAAAATTACTTTCCGTCTATTTTGAAAAGCACTTCTGTGTGCCCAGGATATGTCCACAAACTTCATGTGTTTAAGAGGCAGCCTGATCCCCATGAAGCAGCTTCAAAAGAACGTCAAAGTCAAAACATCCATCTGTGCCATAGAGGACCTGACAGCTCATAACAAAACCACAGCAAATGGACTGACTTCCTAAGACACAAAGCTCCGTGAATATGGAGGAAAAGTGATGTGATTTGCTGGCCAGCAGCTCTCAGGCCACAGCCCCTCCTAATCCTCAATTGATACTGACAACTGCAGTGACCAGGGGAAAGTGGACTTCAAGTGGCGAGCAGGACAGACGCCACTTTAGCATGTCAGCAATTTCCCATTTAAAATTAATACTGTACAAATGCCCTTCCATTAGCAGAGTCAAATTATAGTCCTGGAAGCTCTTGTTTAATGGAAAAAAGGATGCAGAATACTACAGAAGTCAGGCCAGGAACCCAATGGAAAGTCTAGCTATTAGATGGAAGGAGAGATGATCCAAGAATTGTAAAATACTGTATTTTCTATTATGGCCACTTAGGGGCACACAAAGGCCTAGAAATCACCTTTTGAGTCCATATTATAGAACCCAACATTTTTAGTGTGAGAACAGCAAACAATATATAATAAGTATATCTCAGCATATCTTCCTAGTGCGTATCAGTTCTCCTCACACGAACACAACTAAGTTTTCTTAGTTAACAATAATGAAAAACTTCAAAACACATTTTGAGGAAGAGAAAAGCAAGTAAGTGACTACCATGAGTTAAGATAGTATTTTCCCCTAGGTAGACAACAGTGGATATGACAGAAAATGCACCAGGGGACTCATGTGGCATGACGGCAGGGCTCCATCTCACCCTGAGTGGCAGGCATGCAGGCATTTCCTTTATTCTGTATATTTATGTGTGATATTCTGTGTACATGTGTGTGTGCTCTGCAAAATAGTAATTACTTCTGATCACGGTTACATTTTACAATCTGGACTTTAAAAATACATACTAAAAATAAATCTGAATCCAAGAGCTCTAAGTACAGAGATCAAACACATGACATTAAGAGTCAAACATGGGTTTAAATATACTTCTTTTACTCCCTGTGAGACTTAGTCCTCAGCTTTCTCTTTGCTGTGAACGACTATGAACGTGCAGACTTTGCACTGTTGTACTGCGAATGAGATGAGTGAGAAGTAATTAGCCCAGTATGGATCACGGGGTAGCAACTCAAAATGGGTTTTCTTCTCTTCCAAGTCCTTCAAGTTTGTAATTTAGGTCAGAAGACTTAGAAATGAAGAGAGGCGCAGTAAAAAGTATAGAGAACAATTGATTAAGAGACATGAATTTCAATAACATTCTATATGTAGTTGGGAAAAAAGAATTGGAGAGAAAAAGCAATAATCTATTCATAGTATCTAATCATTACTGGGAAGTTTTTAGAAGACTATTACTAGTAGTGATTATCACCCATTGTTAGAAAGGTTTAAAAAAAAAAAAAAAAGAAAAGAATGCAAATTCACGGCTTTCCCTGGCTTTCCCTGCGTGGCTTCACTTCACTCGTTCAAAGACACCAACAATGTTGGAAAAAATGAGGGCTCCTACAGGAACACTGGCCTGCAGCTGTTATTAACTCACTTTGGACACAAAATACCATACTCATAAGCACATCACGTAGATAGCTTTTTAAAACACAGCCATATGCTTTCAACTTTTAGACTCTATAATGACAAATTTTTCACCACATATTTTTGATTCTCTGGATGTACAGACTCATTGTGTAAGAATATACTTTTTTCCTATGACCTTTGAAAATGAAAAAAAAAAAAATGGGTCCTAACCGGTTACAGGACATGTATATGTACATTAACAGAGACACATACTCTTAATGTTTTATATTAAAATACTGCCATTAATATCCTTTTCCTGAAGGAACACCACCCAAGGAGGTAGCATGGTTTAGTAGAACCTGTGATGTTATTAAAACTAAAAGCTATTGGTTCAGGCCGGATCACAATCTCTTACAGGCTGTGGATTCTCAGGGAAAATCTCTGCTTTCTTTAAGCCTGTCTTTGCCTTTCAATTGAGGGTTGAAATCTGCTTATCTTGCAGATTTTCTAAGGATGGAGATAAAATAAACATACTTCTTAAGCTCGTGACAGCTATACCAAAAATGTTACACAGTGTCTGGTTAAAGCTTAGACTATGGAGGGCAGGTAAGATTCAGATTCTGGAGTGCCTCTACCTGGGCTCTACTCCTAACTCCTAAATTTACCAGTTTTGAGACCCCGGGCAATTTACCTTCCTCTCTGTAGCTGTTGATTTCTCTGGGAAAAACAATGAAATCTTCCCCAGACAGTTGTTTTGGGGTTTAAATGAAATAATATAAGTCTGGCCCATATGCACTGTTTATCATTGTATTTTTTATCATCATTATCAAATAACTGGTAATCTTTTTATTATGCATCTGTAGCTTTTCAGCCAAGTATTATTTCCTGCTCTCTAGAGCCCAGCTCTTGTTTCTTAAGTTACGGTTTAAGGTTCTCCCTCTTTTTCTTTTCCTCTTCAATCAATTTCCAAAACCTAAAGCTACTTTAAATACCTTACAATTTTAGTTACCACCAGCATGCAAACGGCCCTACCCGTCAAACTCTAGATCCTTTCTCATTAATACCATCTTAGACAGTGCATCTTTCCAGGTCATCTCTGATTGGATAATACACTGCCAAATCCAGTGAAATACGATTATTTTGCAAAACTGTTTTTCCTCTACCATCTTTTCTCACACAAAATTCCCTGTTTTCCAAAGAATCTGATTCCCCAGTCTCTCCACTCACTCTTTTGCTAGTGTTGAATCTGTCTTTGTACACATCATTTATAAATCTTCCCCATCTACGTTGCCCCCTGCACAGTGAAGGTTGTACTCAACTCCGCTCATCTGCCAGCAGTCCTGGTGACATCCGTTCCTTCCCTACTGCCTCCACATTCCAGGTTTGGAGCTGCTTTGTTCACACATGTGTTGGTTAAGCCAAAGTCAGCTGCCACGGGTTAGGCACCACACCACACACTGAGAATGCAGTGGTGAAGAAGGCAGCATCCCTGCTCTCAAGAAGCTCACAAATACAGGAAGGCACACCGAGCAAAACACTCATTCACACATTAGTCTAACAGGAAAAAAATCACAGGTTTCCAGAGAAGCTCTTAAGGTGACAGCAAATCCCAAACTAAATTGTCAGGGATAGTACAGAAGAGTCTTGAAAAACTCATGGTCATACAAAGGATTGGGGTAGGAGGGAGAGGCAGGCACAGAAAGGGACATATGAAAAAGCATGGAATCTGCAGTTCAGTGTAGCTGGAAATAACGCTACACTGGCGTTTTCTCCATTTACTACTTTAAGTTTTCAGCAAAAGTACCACTTTCTCATGTAAAGTGTTCATATAAAATCTGTTAACTTTTTGGATATTTGAAAGACTCTAAAGCATTTCTTAGGGGCTTAAAATTGAACTCACTAAAAGGAATTTCTATGTATTGAGAGTGGCTTTTCCCTTTACAAACTGACTTATGGATAGGAAGATTTAGAAAATAATATTTTTAGAAAGTAATTTCCAGCAAGTTAAAATTGTATCTAATCAATATGACATTTCTTTAAACGGGATCCTTGTTCTCTACAGTAGATATACACCACACACGTGTATAGACATTTTTCTGAGACTATTTCATTCATATAAATAATGGCCATTAAAAACTTGGAAGGTATTTATAGAAAAAAAGACTTGTTGAAAGTTCAGGAGAAATGGACAATGTTTTTTTGTTTTTGATTTTGTTTTTGTTGTTGTTGTTTTTTGTTTTTGGATGGTGTCTCGCTCTATCTCCCAGGCTGGAATGCGGACCATGAGTTTTTTTAAAATGACATTTAAAAAATCTTAAACAAAACAATAACAGTAGCTCTGCAAAAATACTACAAAATAGAAGAAAGCATACAACTTTGTGAAAAAATTAAAACTTATTGTTTAAATACAAAGTCATTCATTAAAAACAATAAGGTTTGCCTGTATCCACAAAGTCTGAAGGTCAAAAACAATCCAGAAATTGCTAGAGCTAAACTAAAACTTCATGAGCACTCATAATAAACTTCAAACACTGCTTAAAACATACCAAAAGTTCAGGGAAAATAAGCAAACGCCATCCTTTGGGAAAAAGACAAGGGTTTTCATGAGACAAATTATGCCTTATCAATCAACTGAAATATTTAGAAAGAATAAATATGTAAACCAAAAATACATAGATATACTTTATTTGGACTTGCAAATCTGACATTAGTAAAGTCTCATTCATTGTTACTTTAAAATTTGAGTTACCATGGTACTGAGGTGGATTGATAAATACAGAAATATCTACTAAGGGATATCTAGAGATGAAAACAAAAGGTAATGAACACCTGGTAAATCTCTGCAAGCAAAGGGGGCCTCTCACAGAATGTTAATAAATGGTTCTGTGACTATTTATAAAAATATACAAATGCCCAAAAGCAGATGTGCACATTGACTTTGTTTCTTAGTGACACACTTGGCATTAAAACAAATTCAACTAGAAAATAGAGTTCTATGGAATCATGCTAAATTTCTGTATTTTGTCAAATCTAAGTATTTTAATAAAATTAGATGACAAAAAATGATATGTATATTCTGTGAATAAATGGTTACTACAGTATTTGAGAAAAATCCATACATGTGAAATTTTATTGTATGAGATGTTATAACATGCCTGCTATTTTTGAAGTTTATGGAAAAATTCATGGGCTTTTTGAATCATTTGAACTTCTTAACGTATTTTCTCAAATTACTTTAAACATTTTTTCTACACTAGAATTTTATTCTGGAATTCCACAGGTAGTCTGATGGGTAAGTAATCTAATTCAGAAGGAAGGCCTGTCAGAGAACAATAAAACTTTGTCATTTTCATGAAGTTAGGTGCTTTGAAATGGACAAGCAAGTTTTATCAATTTTTTATGGCTAGTTTGTACTAACTTGATCAATTTAACATTCCTGGAAGGTGGCAGTAGTTGATGGAAAAGTGTGCCAATAAAAATATTAGTTCCGTGTATGTTCTATGCCAGCTCTGAGTAACATGATAATGAACAAATGGTTTCATTTACACATCTAATTTACTAATTTTATGAAGCAATCTAAAATATTCCCTTTTCCAGAAGAATCAATCTTTAAAAGTAAACCAATGAAGAGAGAGATTGCCAATAGATTCTTTAACCATATAAAATTCGTATATCAAGTTGATCACATGAGCCAAAATTACATTCCTTTAAGGAAACACATGTAATGCAAAGTGATACTTAAAACTCAAACATTTAAATGAACTCATAATCATCCATTCTTAGTGGTGTAAATACAGAGTAAGCTTAGAATTTTCCTTACTCATAAAGATAATTTTAACATATAACATTTATATTTGCATTACATTTATAAGTTCTACCTTCAATATTTGATTCCTTCATTTGGTATACAAATGTTTCCTGTCTGTCCCTTAAATGCCAATCATAGTACTGAAGGTTTAAGAGAGAGGTCCCATGTGAAATTGTGACAATCAAAGGCAGACCTCTTGTGGCCAGTGAGAATTCTACCACTTCTCCATCTGTAATCAGAAGCACTATCTTCTTCCACCTTGAAATATAATTTAAATCCTAAATGACAAATTTGTGCAAACATGTTAAACTTGGTATTTCTCAAATTCTAATTTAGTCACACTAAAATTATAAATTATAATTTATAATTTGCTAAATTGTAAATTATAGTATACTTTTAAATAAATTCTTTACTTTGGTAACTATTCAGGGATGTTGCAGAAAATGTAAATAATGAGCATTTGAATTATGTTCACTAAGGGTATCTATTTAAATCTTTCTATTGTCCTGAGTCTCCTTTTCTGGGTTTTAAATATGCCTCCTTTATCTCAGTTAAGTTGGTTTTCAGAAATTAAACAAAATAAGATCATCCGCAATCTCAATGTTTCCCCTATGTCTGTAAGTGGATTTACTTTGGTTGTACTATAAAAATTTAGGTCTAGTATATGCAAACTGTGAGTCATTCCTCTGGGAGAAGGCATGAAAGGAACATGGGGGTAAACCAGATGACAGAAGCATAATAGAGATTTGGATAATGATGTCTTAGAAAGCATAAAGAAACATAAGGAACAAGAAATAAAGGCAAGTGAATAGGTTAAACATACATTTTCTAACCACCTCCTCCCACCCCCCACCACAATAAGTAATTTTAAAAAGAGTGGCTAAAGTTAAAAGTGCCATGTGGAAAAAAAAATCAGAATGACATTGAGTATTCTGCACATCCATTTCACTCTGACCTCCTATTTCCATTCTCATTTTTCATCCTTCTTTGCTTCATGGATGCTGGCCTCCTTTCTGTTTCTCAAAAATCCTGTCTTGTTGCTGCCTCAGATCTCCCTTAGGTAAAGTCACCTTTATGGTGGTCTGGCTCCATCTCATTCAGGCCACTGTGCAAATGTCTTCTCAGAGGCCTGCCCTGATCAGCCCATCTGAAAGAGCCTTTCATGCCCCCTTCTGCCCACTGCCTCTCATTACACTAAAGCCATCTTAATTATTTCGGTATTTGCCTGTTCACATTAGGATGTAAGCTTCCTGGAAGCATGGACTGTGTCTGATCTGTCCACACTGATGATCTATATTGCACCATTTGAAATTGTCAGCTTTTTTTGGTCAATCAAAATGATCAAATAGTGGCAGTTTCCAATGGCTAAAATGAATATTCTTGTGCATGAAACTGACTAAAAATATATGACTAATGAAAAGTTCCTCCACTAATTTTCACTTTAACATGTATTTCTTTTCCCCCAAATAGCCAAAGACAGATGAGGGACTATGCCCATGTTAAATATTCCAGCTATGTTAATTCATGCCTGGATTAATTATGATCTCATCTTGACCTCTCTACTAAAAGTCAGACTAATTAGAAAATATTTTTGTTTTTATAGCATACTATCTATAATTCACGTTGACAATGCATGCAATTTGCAATCTTTTTGTGATACAGATATATCAATATGTAAATTTGAGTCATCTCATTGAGATGACAATTAAAATGTATTATGCAGTGTGAACTTGGATCAAGGAAGAACAAAAAGGAGCCAAGGAATGAACTCTGAAATCTACTTGCTAGTGACAGAGCATCGGGCCAACAGCAACATGTTGTGGAGGTATTCTGTCCAGGCATCCATTAGAACAATGCGGAAACAATTCCTGTAGATCTCTAATAAGCATAGGCTGAATTTTCTGACAAAAATGAACAAAAAACCAAAGCATAGATCTGAAAAATAGTCTTGTAGGTGCTGTCAAATGGAGAAAGGGAAGAAGGAGGGAGGCAAAGAAAACATTCCGTTAAGAATTACAAAATGCTTAGAGTCTCTTGACATCAGAGCTGGATTTCATAGGCTATGTTAGTGAACTGCAAGACTTATCAGTTGCCCACAGGATCCCCCTCATCTCATTACATTGTAAAAATACATCTATTTATATTTTTCTTAATCTTTTGGGGGCTGGGGAGAAGGGAATATTGATGCTTCCAAAACAAATCTCTACAAAATACAAAAGAAATGATTTACAATGCATTTTAAATGGCTTTGTAAGAAAATCTGATCCATGCTTTTAAAAAAGTTCATCGTTAAATTTAAAGCTTTCCTTCTAACTCCTTCGTATGTTGCTCCTTTTAATGTCAACAGGAAATCAACAATGAAGAAGAGACATATGGTGAAGGGAGGGACAGAGGAACTCATCTTGAATCAGCTCTCTTCACTGCAGGCAAGAAATGAAAAGTTTATATTTTTAAATGTTACTACACAATGTTCCACTGGCAAGCCTGGGAATTCTAAGTGGCATGTAAAGATCAGACTAAAGTCACTTTCAGGTATACCTGGGATTTGAAAGCTGCGTTTGACTTCTTGGAAAAGGTGAGAGTCTGATACATATTTTTTTAATAATGACATCCCTCATCCTTCTCCAAATCCTTCATCAAATTTAGGAAACTGAAGGTCATCCCCATTTTAATATCTGGGCTAAAATGCTGACACTGCTAATTACCTTTCCTTTTGATTCCCTCTATTCTACTTCCAGGTACCAGTTTTAGAAAATCAAGAATGGTGTTTTAACTTGCTAGGGATGCCATCAGAAAATACCAAAGACTGGGTGGCTTTAAGAACAGACATTTATTGTCTCAGTTCTGGAGGCTAAGAAGTCCAAGTTTAGGATGCCAGCATGATCCGTTTCTGGCAAGGGCTTTTTTCCTGGCTTTCTTCTTGCTGTATCCTCACACAGCAGACAGAAAGAACAAGCTCTCTGGTGTCTCCTCTTATAAAGACATTGTCCCATCATGAGAGCCCCCAGCCCATTACCTCATCTGAATCAAATTGCCTCCCAAGCACCCCACCTCTAAATACCATTGCATTGGAGGTTAGGGCATCAACGTTTGAATCTCTTCCTCTGTTTTTTCCTCCCTTTCTTCTTTCTCTCCTTCTCTTTCTCTCTGCTTTTCCTTCCCTCCTTCCTTCACTTCTTTTTCTGTAAATTTCTTATTAATCTGTCTTAGTTTCCACATCTTTAATCTATGGCCCCTAGTTCCTAGGGTTCTACAAGGATAAAATTAGGCAATGTTTGTAAAATATTTGACACCTAATATTGATTAAATAAATCATAGATACTGTTTTCAGGTAAAGTTGAAGGACCATGAGGGCACAACTTAGTGTCTGGCATAGTAACTGGCATACAGAGTGTTGTATCAATATTTGTTGAATGAATTAATAACGAAAGACTAATCACTTGGAAAAGGAAGCATAGTGAATGCTTCTATAAGTACAGCATGATTCTTAAAGGCTTCTTGGAACTAAACATCTGCCTCAATCCAATAGCACCAAGTTAGAGTGTGGGTCAGTCTTGTACACATAGTTGTAGTAGGTGGACAGAGAAGATCCTAACCAAAACCTATTGCTAATAATGTATGCATTAGAAGTGAGGAAAGTGGAGTTAAACTTGGGCAGTTATTTAAGAAGACAGTGCAATGAACTATGAGCCTAAAGAAGGATGAGCAGGGAATGATTTGGATATTAGAGACAATGGTTATCATTTATTGTTGAAATCTACCATTTGAAGTGCCTGGTTTGGCCCTATTTTATTTCAAGAAACCATATAGACAGCTGCACAGAACCCCCATGAGCCGTGTTTATGTACCACATTGAGTTACTTTAAACCTGTGACTTTTCTAGGACCAAAAGCAAGGGTAGACGTAGGTGCAAGGAAATCTCTGAAAGGTAGGACTTATCCTACGATACAGAAAACTGTGTGAAGGGTACAAAACACACCATCATCAATCTCCTGTTCTTAATATTCAACTTTAATACAAGTTGTAATCGCAATGCAGCCACCATTTTTGAACTTCTACTCTATAACAGTCACTGTGTATATTCATTTTACAACACACACACACACTCATGCACATGCATGAGCGCACACTTACACACACACACACATTGCTTAATCCTTATCCTTAACAGCAACACAGCCAGGTATATGCCATCTTCCCCATTTTAAAGGTGGGAAAATTGAACATCAGAGAGGTTATGTCAGTTGTTTTAGGTAACACAGGCAGCAAAGAGAAAATCTGAGGTTGTTGACCAGTGTGTTCTAGATGTGAAATCACTTTTCTATTCTCCTTTCTCCCGAGAACAACTGGAGAAGCACATGGGAGTGTTCAGTTTCTCTGAGTGGCTTGTCACATTAATTCAGGTAGAAACAATTAGTAATAGTAGTAAGTAAATCATTAAAGTAAATAATTATATAGTTTTAGATATATATAAGCATATATACATATATGTGTGTACATGTGTGTAAGCACATTCTTTATTAAAATAATTTAAAAGTATAAAAATTATAAGATATGAAATCACACATATACAAACGAATTATGGGGATTCTTGTGACATTGATTGGCTTTCAACAGTTGACTTGTTTTCTAGATACTGTAGAAGTATTTGTTTTCTAAGACACCACTGCAAGAGTTACTGTATTGCACTATTTACAAATGTTTTGAAATTGAAAGTGTGTATTAACCACTTCCTTACAAGGTGAAGCAACATTGTGAGTCACAATGGTGCCATCTACTGGGAAACTGGTGAACTATGAAAATAGAGAAAATGGTACACATTTAAGGGAAACAGAAAGTAACGTACTCTGATGGCCTGTTCATCCAAAAATTCCAATAATTAGTTTTTTTCTGTGGGGCAGGGGATGAGAGTTAATGGGTAGAGTTAACGTGCTGGAAAGCAAACAGTTCACACCATAATCCTTTCACATTTGTTTTCTCTCTTTTAATTTGACATCATTTGCGTATGTGTATGTGTGTGTTATTTTTCTTATTTACTTGAGCCAGAAATAAAAGAAAATGACTTATCAGTAATTAAAAACAAATTTCAATATGTGGTAACTTAGAGTTGTTCTTAAACCTAATATGCAGTTACTTCTCCCAAGAAATTCCCAGGTATTTTAAAAAGTCTCTGATGTCTTACTTTGCACAACATATGCTATTGGGTTTGAGTTAGTAAAATCATCCTCAGGCTTTCACTGCGGGTTGTCAAAGGCTCTTCTGACACCTTTTTATCAAAGGAAATTAAATATTCATTGTATCCCATAGTAGATCTATTGGCTGCCCTCAGTATAACTAGGCTTTTGGAATTAGAATAATACTAAAATGTTTCATTACTAACAACAGCCCAAGTGAAAGAAGCGTAATCCTGTCAGGTAAGTGGTTTTTAACATTTTTATTTGTTTGGCCTCCTATGTACAGAGTCATTCATTCCCATGCCAGTTCAACTGATATTTATGGTCCGACCCCACTACGTATCAAACATTAAGACAGAAAATGTCTCTGCCTCTTCCAGTGGTACACTCTAGCATAGGAGAGACACGACAACCCCTTAAGATCATTTCATAAGTGGAAAGTGCTGAAAATTTGACAAGGTGAAAGATAGATATGGGCTACAGCGGAGCATGGTAGGAACACATGTGCTATTTAGGATGTGAGTGATTATAAAGGCCATAAGAAGAAGTGATTTTTGTACACACCAAAGGGATAAGGAGGAGGTGGCTATGTGAACAAAGGGCAAGACTAGTTAAGATTGCGGGAAGAGACCTGTAATCCCAGCACTTCGGGAGGCCGAGGCGGGCAGATTATGAGGTCAAGAGGTCGAGACTATCCTGGCCAACATGGTGAAAGCCCATCTCTACTAAAAGTACAAAAATTAGCTGGGCGTGGTGGCATGCACCTATAGTCCCAGCTACTCGGGAGGCTGGAACAGGGGAATTGCTTGAACTCGGGAGGCAGAGTTTGCAGTGAGCTGAGATCATGCAACTGCACTCCAGCCTGATGACAGAGAAAGACTCCATCTTAAAAAAAAAAAAAAAAGATTGCTGGAAGCAGGCATATAAAGTCCTGAAGTAGGAGCTAGATGGACTTGTCAGAAGAAGACAGTTCTCCAGTCACACTGACAGAGGAAGACAGGGGTAGCAAATACATTAGCAGAGAAAGCTGGAGCCCTATCTCCAAAGCATGAGACTATGGATAAAAATAAATCAACAAACAAAGAAACACTAAGTAAGGAAGAAGCGGATTAGGATGAGTCAGACAATAAATGCAGTAGGCCCTCATATATAATTTTATTTAATTTTCATGATCACCATCACGCTGATCTCTTCTCCCAATTCTAGAGACAAGGTAATGAAGGATGAGGTCAAGTAACTTTCTCAATACTTTCTGACTAGTAAAGAGGAAAGCTCACATTTGAAGTTAAGGCTTCAATCTTTTCCATTTGTTCCTGTGGTCACATTTAAACATGTTACACTTGAGTAAAAGAAAAAAAAATAAGGCCGGGCGCAGTGGCTCAAGCCTGTAATCCTAGCACTTTGGGAGGCCGAGATGGGCGGATCACGAGGTCAGGAGATCGAGACCATCCTGGCTAACACGGTGAAACCCCGTCTCTACTAAAAAATACAAAAAACTAGCTGGGCGAGGTGGTGGGCGCCTGTAGTCCCAGCTACTTGGGAGGCTGAGGCAGGAGAATGGCGTAAACCTGGGAGGCAGAGCTTGCAGTGAGCTGAGATCCGGCCACTGCACTCCAGCCTGGGAGACAGAGTGAGTCTCCGTCTCAAAAAAAAAAAAAAATTTTGATAGCAGTTTTAGAAGATTGGCACAGAGGAATTTCCTGTGGCTGGAAGAACATAGAAGGCAAGTCAGATACACTCAAGATCAGGCTTAACTTGTTTAACTGAACAGGGACATTTTTCCAGTTGAGTCTACTGTGAGTTGAATGAAGAACTGAATGAAAGACTTGTTGAGCAGGAATCGTAGTTTTCCTCTTTTTGTGAGAACAGTTTAGCTCATTCTTAAATTTCTTAATTGTTTTCAAGCTTATGTGCAACTTCATTAATGGGATTTACAGTCTTTTAAAAAGCACACCAGAGTAAGCACTGTTAAAACAAATAATCATCTAACATTAACTCTGAAAGTTAAAGGGCAGGAGTTGATATGATTTTTTTTCATTTAAAAATACCTGAAATAGAGCATTATTCTCAGTATCTCAGAATCATTATATAAAAGAGGGTATTATGGATTAAATTGCGTCCCCTCCCAAATTCATATGTTGAAGTTCTCGCTTCCAGTGTGAATGTATTTGGTGACAGGATCTTTAAGGAGGTAATCACATTAAATGAGATAATAAGAAGTGAGACAATAAGTATGTGGCCCTAATCCAACGGGAATGGTACAGAGTGCTTGCACAGAGCAAAGGCCGTGGGAGGACACAGCAAGAAAACAGCCATGTGCGAGGCAAAGCGAGGAATCCGATGTCAAACCAACTCTGCTGGTGCCTTGAACTTGGATTTCCAGCCTCCAGAACTATGAGAAAATAAATGCTGTTCTTGAAGCTTCCCTGTCTGTGGTATTTTGCTATGGTAGCCCTAGTGGACTAATACAGAAAGAATGACAATAATAGATTCAAGAGTGACATTTTCAATATACAAATATCATGTGTATTCATTTTCCAAAGATTTATACACATAAAGTTAGAGTTTAGGAAATAAATGCCTCAACAGGATATATTGTAAAATCAGTTGATTCTAATACTGTGTCATCACTAACTGAGTATCTATTATGTTCTTGGAACTGAGGATAAGAATTTAATAAGTCAAAGATCCTGCTCACAAACTATTTATAACCTACCAGTCTGGAACATAATTTTATGTATCTTTGATACATATAACAAAAATTATGTTAAAAATGTTAAATCTCTTTGAGTTTCAGTTTCCTTATCTATAAAATGGGAATATAGAATCACTCTACATATGAACTACGAAAGTTCAAGCTGTCATGCTCTCTGGAAAGAGTGTACTGACCCTGCTCTCAGCCAAAACATAGTGATAGCTATCATAAATCTGTGGTAAAGCAACCTGGAACTTTCAGATAAATAGGCTTATTTGCAAATCACCTTATGGATCTCAACCTATTAATAAAGCCTCTGTAATTATCTCTATGTAAATAATTAAATTTGGTAATATTAAAAAAATTAGTTAAGTGATCAAAATTATATCTGCTATAATTATAATAACAGAAACATTTTAACATTAAATATTCAATTCTCCAAGTTGTACCTCCCAGCATTGTAAATATCTATAAAGCCTTTTTTTTTTTTTTGAGATGGAGTCACCCTCTGTTGCCCAGGCTGGAGTGCAGTGGTGCGATCAATGCAAGCTCCGCCTCCCAGGTTCACACCATTCTCCTGCCTCAGCCTCCTGAGTAGCTGGGACTACAGGCGTCTGCCAACACGCCTGGGTGATTTTTTGTATTTTTAGTAGAGATGGGGTTTCACCGTGTTAGACAGGATGGTCTCTATCTCCTTACCTCTTGATCTGCCCGCCTCGTCCTCCCAAAGTGCTGGGATTACAGGCGCGAGCCACCGTGCCCGGCCAGTATAAAGACTTTTTATTATCTCAAACAAAATATTTCCTTCTTCCACTGCACACTTATATAAATAAATTTCTATATTTACTTTCTCTGAAAATATCCAGACTTTATTATATCTATCCTTGATCAATGCTATATTGCCATAATCATTCCACAAGTACAAAGAATGCTACCTATGGTCTGGGTTATTAAAAAGAACTTCTTTAGTACGAAAAATGTATTCATTGTTCATGCACAAAGAATTCAGTCAAAATTCATTAATCTTTGAGATCTGCTGAACACCATTACTGAGCAAAAATATGCATAAATGGAGTTTAATAAGTAGAGGAGAGGAAAAAATAGAATAAAAATATTTAAATAAATACTGGCTGAAAAATTCCAAAATTTGATGAAAAGTATAAATCTATACATCCAAGAAGCTCAACAAACTCCAAGTAAGATGAAATCAATGAAGTCCACACATAGACCCATCATAGCCAATCTGCTGAAAGACAAAGGCAAGGAGAGACTCTTGAAAGCAGTAAGAAAAAAGAGACCATCATTCACAGGGGATCTTCAAGAAGATTAATAGTTTCCTTCTCATCCGAAACCATGGAGGTCAGAAGGCAATGAAATGACATATTTGAAATTCTTCAAGGGTGGGAGGGAAGATGTCATCCAAGGACTCTACATTCAGAAAATACTATCCTCCAAAACACTGAGGGAGAAGCTTGAATATTTCCATATTTTAACAAAACAAAACAAAAAAAACAAAAAAAAAAGCCTGAAAAAAGTTGTTGCTGGCAGATGTGCCATAAGAGAAATACTATAAGGAGTCATTCAGGATGAAATAAAAAGACACTAGAGGGTAATTCAAATCCACATGAAAAAATAGAGAGGTAACTGTATAGGTAAATATAAAAGATAGTATAAATACATTTTCACAACATTTTTTCATCTAATTTAAAAAACAACTGCATAAAGCAACAGTTATAAGTTGCCTTGTTAGACCTATGATGGGTAAGGATGCAATCTGCATGACAATGACAGCATAAAGCAGCTAGGGGGACACAAGCTGTATTCGAACAGGTTTTGTATATAAATGAAATCAAGTTGGTATTTAACAAACCCAATTATTATAAATGAAGATGTTAATTGTAATCTGCAGGGCAGAAGCTAGATAATCAAAGAAAACAAAATAAACAAACATAAAAACACATTACATAACAAGGGAATTAAAATTGCACCTTAGAAAATACATATTTTACATTAGAAAAGACTGTATGGAAGCAGTAAGAGAGAAAAACACATAAAACATACGGAAAACAAATTCAAATAGCAAAACATGACAAATTCATTACAAAATGATGGACATAAATCCTAATTTGTCAGTAATTAAATGGACCAAATATGACTTTACTAAGTAAAGTACATGTATTAAATACTGAAAGCAAAAGGCAGCGCTTCACAGAATGGAAAAACAAAACAAAAACATGATATACCTAGATGCCATCTAAAGATACTGACTTCAAATTCAGTAACACAAATAGATTGAAAATAAAAGGATGGAAAAATATCTGTTGTGTAAACAGTACCCATAGAAGAGGTGGAGTTATTTACACTAGTAATAGGAAAAAATCTGTTAATAGAAAAAGAAAAGTATATTTTATAATTAGAAAATGATCAATACGTTAGGCAGACATGAAAATCATTACCATGGCACGTAAAAACAGAGCTCCAAAATAAAAAGCAAAAGTGGCCAAACTTGAAATGAGAGATAAACAATTTACAAATAATAGTTGGAGACTTCAAAGTCAACTTTCAACTATGAATGGAACACCTGGACAGAAAATCAGTACCAAAATAGAAACTCAGACAACACTGTAAATCAACTAGACCTAACATACATCTATAGAAAACTTTACCCAACAACAATAAAAATATACATTAATTCCATATGCATCTGAAACATCTCCGGAACAAGTCACAATTTAAAAGAATTGAAATAATATTGAAGTATGTTATTTTGAGACAATGAAATAAAATTAGAAATAAATAACAAAGGAAAATTTGGGAAATTCACAAATATGTGAAATTC
This sequence comes from Colobus angolensis palliatus, assembly GCF_000951035.1. Lineage (NCBI taxonomy): Eukaryota > Metazoa > Chordata > Mammalia > Primates > Cercopithecidae > Colobus > Colobus angolensis. Next base: position 8,623,727 of record NW_012114555.1, read on the forward strand.
AACAACATACTTAAATAAGCAATGAATGAAGGGAAGAGAACAAAAGAAAATTATGTAATACTTTAAGGTGAATGAAAACAAAATCATAGCACAGAAAGCAAAACACTAGATGCAGCACTTAGAAAAAAAGTAAATAAATGGAAAACATCCATTTTCAGGAATCAGGAGATTTACTATTATTACAATACCAATACTACTCAGACTGATTTACAGTTTCAATATAATCACTATCAAAATGTAAACTAACATTTTTGCAGAAATTGACAGTCTTAATCCTAAAGTCCATATGTAAATTCAAAAGACCCAGAATGGACAAAACAAACTTGAAAAAGAAGAAGAAAGTGACAGTACAGAAATAAGCCCTTACATTCATGATTAACTGATTTTCCGAAAGGTCCCAAGACTATTCCATAGAAAAATAGTTGTCTTTTAGTAATGATTGCTAATAGGCTGAAGATTTCTTTTTGGGGTTATGGAAAATATGTTAAAATCAGATAGTGGTAATGATTACGTAACTCTACAAAAATATAAAATCACTAAATTTCAAGTTAAAAGCATGATTTTTATGTTACCTGAATTCTATCTCAATAAAGTTTTTATTTAAAAAATTATTAGTAATAAGGTAACTTATCAGGCCCCAAATAGCTGAAATAAGATGATGCTTGCATGACAAAATAGTATTTGTCTATCTACTCTGTTACTTTACAGTATAAATATGAAAGATTTTATCACAGCATACAAAACAATTAATTTGGATTTTCTTTCATATTAAATCAGCAGTTCTGATACAGGTTGAGGATAAAAATAAAATATGCAGTAAATTGTTGTTGGAAAAACCATTTCTCTCATAAGATGATTAATTTACACTAAACTACACTTAATGAGTTAAGAGAATAAATCAATCATATAACAAATATTGCATTTTATTCAGCTATACATCAAACCTAATGTATAACAGAGGTGAGAATCAAGAGTCAGTAAATTTGTTCTTCAAAAAAACATCTAAATATCAAGAACGTGAGCATTCCTTTTTTTTTTAAAATTAACCAAGCTGAAAATGACCATTTTGTTGACCATCTTTCAAGAGTTAAATGTAAATGCATACATAGAAGTGTGTGTGTATCCCTGGGTTTGGCCATGGCACAAACTGGGTCTGAATCATAATAACCCTGAAAATATTGTCTTTAAAACCCATATCCAAAATAATATAAAATTAAAGAATATTAATAATGGTTTCTCACGACTCTCAGTTGAATGAAAGAACATTCATGATGGTTCCTCACAATTCTCCGTTTGCAGTAAGGTAGCTCTTTGCCTTCTCACACTCTCCTCTTATGCGGTTGTCCTCCCTTCCCCACTTTCCTGCATTGGCAAGGAAGCGCACACAGAAGAGTTTTCAAACTCCTTTTGTCAACATAACACACTAAAACCAAACATCTTAAAACATACCAGCTCCATCCACCCTGCATTTGCCTTTTTCCCATTTTGCCTTTTCAGAGATGAGCACCTACTCTGTGCCAGATGCTTTGAATTCTAATGTAGTGTAAAGATCATGGCTTTTGTAGTAAGATTCACCTGGGTTATCTTGAAGCTCTACCACAGACTAATATGTAAATGACCTAAAACAAGTCACTGTATCTTACTGAGCTGAAGCTTCTTTGACTATAAAATGAATATACTCATACTTATTTCCTAGTAAGACACAAAGCCTGAAATGCACCAAGATTCTAGAGTGTCAGTTTAGAGTTTTGGATGACAGCAAGGACACAGAAGCCAGACTCCCTGGCTTTGAATTCCAGCTCCAATCCTTACAAGCTGTGGGCGTTTTGCCAAGTTATTTATCTCTCTAGTGCAATGTCCTCATCTATATACTGGGAAGATAAGTGGACCTATCTTATAAGTTGGTTACCATTGTTAAATGAAACAATATGCTTGGTGCATATAAGTGTTATCTACTAATATTGCTAGTGAATTAAAGGTACATAGAAGCTGAATGCTGTGCCTTGACAAGCTGTGTCTGGGCATACAAAAAATGAGGAAACCAGTGCTTCAAAACATCAGGCTTTTTCACAAAAAGGATAAAATACCTAGGAATACAGTTAACAAGGGAAGTGAAGGACTTCTTCAAAGAGAACTACAAACCACTGCTCAAAGAAATCAGAGATGAAACAAACAAACAAACAAACATTCCATGCTCATGGATAGGAAGAATCAATATCATGAAAATGGCCATACTTCCAAAAGCAATTTATAGAGTCAATGCTATTCCTATTAAACTGCCATTGACATTCTTTACAGAATCAAAAAAAAAAAAAACTTTAAAATTCATACAGAACCAATAAAAGAGTCCTATAGTCACAATAATCCTAAGCAAAAAGAATAAAGCTGGAGGCATCATGCTACCCTGCTTCAAATTATACAAGGCTATAGTAACCAAAACAGCACAATACTAGTATAAGAACAGACTCCAAATCTAAGGGAACAGAACAGAAAAACCAGAAATAAGACGGCACACCTACAACCATCTAATCTTTAACAAACCTGACAAAAACAAGCAATGGGGAAATAATTCCCCATTTAATAAATGGTATTGGGAGAGCTGGCTAGCCATATGCAGAAAATTGAAACTGGACCCCTTTCTTACACCACATACAAAAATAAACTCAAGATAGATTAAAGACTTAAATGTGGGCCAGGCGCAGTGGCTCACACCTGTAATCCCAGCACTTTGAGAGGCCGAGGCAGGTGGATCACCTAAGGTCAGGAGTTTGAGACCAGCCTGGCCAACGTGGTGAAACCCCATCTCTACTAACAATACAAAAAAAAATTAGCTGGGCATGGTGACAAGCACCTGTAATAACAGCTACTTGGGAGGCTGAGGCAGTAGACTCGTTTGAATCCAGGAGGCGGAGGTTGCAGTGAACCAAAATTGTGCTACTGCACTCCAGCCTGGGCGACAGAGCAAGACTGTCTAAAAAAAAAAAAAAAAAAAAAAAAAAAAAAAAAAAACCCGAGACTTAAATGTGAAACACAAAACTATAGAAACCCTAAAAGAAAATCTAGGCAATACCATTCGGGACACAGGCACAGGCAAAGATTTCATGATGAAGATGCCAAAAGCAATTGCAACAAAAGCAAAACTTGACAAATGGGATCTAATTCAACTCAAGAGCTTCTGCACAGCAAAATAAACTATCATCAGAGTGAACAGACAACCTACTCAACGGGAGAAATTGTTTGCAATCCATTCATCTGACAATGGTCTAATACCCAGCATCTACAAATTTAAAAAACTTACAAGAATAAAACAACCCCATTAAAAAGTGGGCAAAGGACATGAACAAGATACTTCGCAAAAGAAGACATGCACGTGGCCAACAAACATGAAAAAAATCTCAACATCACTGATCATTAGAGAAATGCAAATCAGAACCACAATGAGATACCATCTCACACCAGTAAGAATAGCTATTATTAAAAAGTTAAGAACCACAGGTGCTGGCAAGGTTGTGGAGGAAAAGGAATAGTTTTACACTGTTGATGGGAATGTAAACTAGTTCAATCATTGTGGAAGACAGTGTGGTAATTACTCAAAAACATAGAGGCCGGCCGGGCATGGTGGCTCATGCCTGTAATCCCAGCAATCTGGGAGGCCAAGGCAGGCGGATCACGAGGTCAAGAGATCAAGACCATCCTGGTCAACATGGTGAAACCCCATCTCTATTAAAAATATAAAAATTAGCTGGGCATGGGGGCAAGTGCCTGTAGTCCCAGCTATTCGGGAGGCTGAGGCAGGAGAATCGCCTGAACCTGGGAGGCAGAGGTTGCAGTGAGCAGAGATCACGCCATTGCACTTCAGCCTGGGCGACAGAGCGAGACGCCGTCTCAAAACAAACAAACAAACAAACAAACAAACAAACAAAACAAACAAAAAAACAACCTAGAGGCAGAAATACCATTTGACCCAGAAATCCCATGACTGGGTATATACTCAAAGGAATATAAATCATTCTATTATACAGATACATGCACATGTATGTTCACTGCAGCCAGATTCACACTAACAAAGACATGGAATCAACCTAAATGCCCATCAACGATAGACTGGATAAAGAAAATGTGGTACATATACACCATGGAATACTATGCAGTCATAAAAGGGAATGAGACCATGTCCTTTTAGGGACATGGATGCAGCTAGAAGCTATCATCCTCAGCAAACTAACACAGGAACAGAAAATCAAATACTGCATATTCTCATTTATAAGTGGGAGGTGAATGAGGAGAACACATGGACACATGGTAGGGAACAACACACACACAAAGGCCTGCTGTAGGGCGAGAAGTGAGAGGAAGGAGAGCATCAGGAAGACTAGCTAATGGATACTGGGCTTAATATCTAGATGGTGGGATGACCTGTGCAGCAAACCACCACGGCATTTATGTAACCAACCTGCACATCCTGCACATGGTACCCCTGAACTTAAACGAAAAGTTGGAAATTAAAAGGAAAAACATGGCAGCTTTCATGAGCTGCAGTCTCTGATGGGCTTTAGCAGATCTGTGGTACTACAGAAATTATATGCAAATGCATATGAGCACAAGTGCATATAGGAGGTGGGGATGGGAGAAGAAGCCCCAGGAGCTGTTAATTTAGAAGCAGATGGTATTCTTTCTTTCCATTTACATATTGTCTAGGACAAAGCGTCTGTATAAGAAAACTGTCACTTAAATAATTATAGAGCAACACCATGAGCCACAGCGATGCAAACTCTGTTCTGTTCCAAGTTTTTCTTGGTTCCTCCAAGCAGCTGAGTCATTCTGTCCCCTAGGCTTCTCAGACTGCAGCTCACTCATCATTTACTCAAGGCCTATTAGAGCGATAGAAGCTGGGTTTCTACAGTGAGTGAGAGACAAATGGCCTTGATCCCAAAGTAACTTATAATCTAGCAGCGTTAGAAGGAAGTAAAAAAATAAATAAAAAACAAGCACAGAATCACACACAAAAAGGAAGGTTATCTGAGCACAGCAGAGGGTCGAACTGAAATTTTGTCCTGCAGGGGAAGGGGGATCAGGGATGACTTTGGGCTGAGATCTGGGCATAGTAGAGCCAAGGAACTCTCAACCTTTCACCTAGAACAAAAAATCAAAATGTGCAAAATCCTAGGGTTCAAACAGACAATGTAATGGAAGATCAAGGTCTGAGAAGGGGTTTGGCATGAGCTTAGGGGCTATGTGGTTTACATTCTTCTGGTGGAATAACTACATTTTTATATAAATGTTTTTATCACAGTATTATAATCTCAGCTTCTTTCTCATTTGGTTATGAGTCCTTGGAGCTAGATGCCTGATGGTCTGGATATTGCATGCCCAGCTAATCGCTGAGATGAAAAAGCTGTTTAATAAGCCTCTGTTAAACAAATGAGTAAAACCCATTAATATTAAGCATACAACTCACTACATTTTGTATGGAACTTTGTAATTTACTTACATTTATCACTATTTTGATGCAGGTAGAGATAACAACAGTTGCTGATAACCACGGTTCTCGCATTTTTTCTCTGCTTTCCTGCAGGGGTTCCCCTATCGCAGCATCCGCTGGAAAAGACTTGGTTATCTTGAGCACTGCCAATCAACATGTTTTGTTTTATTTTTGCTTTTGATCACAGAATAGGCCTTTCACAGTGCAGTAGATATTATCTTTGGTTCTTGGCTTTCCTCCACTATGCAAATTTTTCATTGGAAACTTAGGGGCTTGAACTTTCCAAAAAACGTTTTAGTTTTCCTCAGCTACTTCCACATCCAGAATTCAATCAAAAGCCTGAGACATCTCATATTTTGCTGAAATCACTTCCATTTAGCTTAACTCAAACAAAAAAAGATAGGCAAACAGAGATTTCACATTATATCCCTTGGCCTTCTGAAGATACTTTTATGTTCCTGCCAACTGAGTTTGCTGACGTTGTGCCGGCTTGTTTGGGACTAAGTTACTGAGACTCCAAAGTCAAGTTCCTCACAAATGCCTGCCAAGCAGCAATGCTGAAGGAGGGTAGTTGAAGACACGGCAGAGCCAGGGAGGGGGAAGATATCATTTGGTTAAGTCAAGGAGAAATAACAAAAGGCAGGCGTTTCTAGAACATTTGTTAGTCTAGTTTTGTTCTTCATGAACTGAAAAACAATTATTTTTCCCAGATTATACTGACCGGTGTTTCTTTTTCTAGTATAATTATCAAAAGAGCTGTTTTAAATAAGTTGCTTAGAGACTGTGTTGAATTTTAGAACAGTGTAATATATAAACCTAAAAGTGCACAAATCATACATATACAGCTCAATGAAGCTTAACAAAATGAACTCATCTATGTTTTTGCAGCAAGAAAACAAAACATTCCTAGCAACTCCCTCTCCTATAACTCTTTTCAGTCATTTATCTCCCTAAAGGAAAAAGCAACTGTGATGGTTATTATTGATTAGTTTTGCCAATTTTTGAACTTTATAGAAATAAAAATCATATAAAGGAAGACATTTTGTGCCTGGATTTTTTTGTGGTTCAACATTATGCTGGAAGACTTTGTGTTGCTGTATGTAGCAATATTTGTTTGTTGTTGTATGGTAATCCATTGTTCGAATATTCTCCAATTTATTTTTTTGTATTTCATTGTTGATAGGACAGTTAGGTTGTTTCCATTTGGGCTTTAAACAATACCACCGTAATGAACATCCAGGACACATTGTTTGATACACAAATACTGATGCTTTTGTTGACTGTATACCTAGAAGTGGAATTGCTGGACCACAGGGAATGAGTAAGTTTAATTTTACTATATACTGCAAAACCGTTTTCCATCCTAATTGTACTGATTTATGCCCCCAGTGGCAATGTTTGAGAGTCCTTGTAGTTGTCTGGTCTTTTCTAACACTGGTGCTGTCAGTTTATTTTATTTTTTAAGAAAGTTTTAATAGTCATAGTAATAGATAAGTGATGGTATGTCACTATGGTTTTAATTATCATTTTCCTGAAGAATAATAATGCTGAGCACCTTTTAATGTATTTATGAGCCATTTGTATATTCTCATTTTGAGTGCCTATTTAATAATTTGGTTCCTCTCTTTTGTTTTTATTGGGTTATTTGCTTTTTTCTTATTGATTTGTAAGAGGTTTTAAAGATATAGAATCTGTATGTAAATCTTTCAGTGGTTACATATATTACAAATACCTTCTCCCACTCCTATTCAGGAAATAGTATCATTGATAAGTTTTTTAACTTCAATAAAGTTGAATTTCTCAATCTTTTCATTTATAATTGATGTTTCATGTGCTTTATCTAAAAAACAATAATGCCTAACCAAGGATTTGGAAACTATTCTATGATATCTCCAAGAAATGTTATTGTTTGGTCTTTCATCTTTCAACATTCAATCTACATGTAATTATTTTTTGTGTATGTCTGAGATAAAGAGGAAGATTCAGTTGTTTATGTGTGTAAATCTATTGACCTGGGACCATTATTGAGAAGATAATAATTTCCTTAAGGCAGGGAAAGAGAGACTGCAGTATCATACAAGGGCTGAATCAGCTCAGAAGTGACAAATATCATATACTATTGTCCAGATCTAGTCACAGCGCCCAACTTCTTACTAATTGTAAGAAGACCAAGAACAGCCAAGGTAATATTTGTGAATATTATGGTTGCTGTCATATTTTAAAAAGAAAAATTATTCTTCTATCACATGAATATGTGCATTCTGAGTCATCTTACTACTAATATTGAGAAAATTTTAAAAATTAAAGTAATTTTAAAATACCACATTCCTCTAAAAGAAAGAACCCAAATGGAGATTTTTTTAAAGAATTAGCCAAAAACAGAACTAATTTGCCACACTGGTTGGTTTCCAAATAACATCTCTTATGGAAGCTTCATTATGGCCACCATGGACCACTGAGTACCAATACCACCTTGTATTTGGGTTAAATTTAATTACAATAGCCTTCATGTTTTCCTGTTGATAATCATGGATTTATAAAGGAGTGAAGAATGGCCAGACAAGCACAAAGATTATTATGTGCCAGACACTATGCTTTATACTCTCACACATCTTATTACTTAAATAACAATCATCAAAAGAAAAAAATTCCATCACTACCGTACACTATTGCAATTGCAAAATAAAAGTACATATATAATTTGCGGTGATGTTTCTGTCCTCCTATTTCTTAGTATAATATAAAACAACTCCCATAACACAAATTCTGTATTTTCACATTTTTTCCTAGATTTCAAAACTTTCTGAGAATTCTAAGAAATCTAATAAAACGATTATCTTACTTCAATAGTTTCACATAAATACACTCCAAAGGGAAGCAGGACATACTCAGTGGTTGAAGAAAATTTCCTTATTTTCTTAAATTCCTAGTGTATGGATTTAGGGTATGTGATATATTATTTAATGCTATATATATAATAGGTAGTGTAGTGTATGTATTAAATCCTAATTATTATGCATCACAGCTGCCAACCCAAGTAGACAGATTATAAACTTTTTTGGACAAAGAAATAATGTGTTTTATGTATATTTTTAAATTCAGAGTGTCTGGCATAGAACATGTACAAAGTTAGCAGAAGAAGAGTCTTTTTCTTCCTCACTTCAAAAATCAGAGAATTATATACAAATAAAATATTTCACAGAGGTTCATAAAAATGTTATAAATCATACTGCAGAAAAAATATCAGTGTTTCACAACACTGTATTAATCGTAGACCCTTTAAATGCTATTTCTAGTCATCTGGACTCATAAGATCTTGTGAGTAAACTCTCAAATTCTTTACCAGATATGGTAATGATTTTGTGGATATTAATTTTCTCCTATATAAATACAGATTCCAAGCTATTTAGAGCCTTTTCTACATTTGGGTATAATTTTGTAACTATACAGATACGTGCTGTTTTGTTTAAATATGTAGGACAGACAAGGAATTCTAATAATTCTAGGTTTTCTGGGCCAGATTTCCCTTTGTTCATTCATTCATGCATTCATCTGTGAACTTTTCGAGCACATGCCTTGCACCAGGTTTTGCACTGGATTATTAAGAAATATATGTAATAACTGCTAACACCCACTGAGCTGACTGAGCTGTTACTATGTGCTAGGCACTCTTCCAAGAGCTTCCCTTATAGTAACACTCATTATCCAAAACTTAACCTTATGAAATTCAGAGAATTAAGCTGCTTGTCCAGGGTCACAAAGCAAGTGAGGGATAGAGCAGAGATCTGAATCAGGGATATCTTATTTCAGAACAAGAGTTTATAATCACTATGCTACTCTTCCTCTACTCTCAGGATAAGCAACAAATTGAACAGTGTTCTAGAAAATATGTGAGATTGTAACCTAGGGGACGTTTAAATCATAGCCTAGAATATCTGCTTAATACACTCAAGAATTTGCTAAGACATTATAGAAACTAGTAATAACTTATTTAAAAATGTAAAATGTATCATCAGACTTCATTCATTATATTTAGACAGTATATTGTCTGTCGTTGACTAAGAATGCACACACTAATGAAACGATGCAACTGAAAAATTGTAAAGGTTTCAAAATTTAATGACAAACTGTGCAAGTCCATATTTGGACACTGCTGTAGACAAATAATTCATCTTTATTGAGGAACAGTTGGCACTTCATGTTTGTATGCGGCCCAATGAATCTATCTTCCAAACTTCCAACTTGTGGGTGTTTGCTTTTGTTTTGTTTTTTTTTAAGCCCAGTTAACAGTTATTAACTTGTCTTCAATGTCTTCATTGAATGAATCACAATTATAAAACAGAAAACTGCTCTACCATAGCAAATTAAAATTTTATGTAAGATCTGCACCTGCAAGGGGCCCTGACTATGACAAGTCTCTGGGAATCAAATGCTTTGCTAACAGAGCTTATTCATTTGTATCAAAAACACAGTTGACTCTTGCCTAATAGAGTCATTCCTTCTTTGCTAATTAAGACAGTCCCAAATAAATAAATAAATAAATAAATAAATAAATAAATAAATAAATAAATAAAGTTACTTATTCAGTCATGAGCACTGAATGCTCCCAGTAGGTAGTCTTTTCTCAATTCAATTTCCCCAATGGGACTAGAAGAGGAAATGAAACAACAAATTGTACTCCTGATGAACTAAGCAGAAGCTGTTATTCTACAGGGAGCCCTGCTAGGTCAATTAGTTCATCATGCTAACAGAATAGCAATCCAGCAACCAATGCCCCAGCAACGGAGGTTCAAAAAAGTGAAATTCAATGGCCTCTTGTAACACTGTCTCCAGTGAAAACTGCTGGGAATTGGTGTATGGTTTGCCAATGGTATACTTCAATATATGATACTGAGCGATGATTCATTGTAAGGCAAAATAAAAACAGCATTGCCTTATTACATATCTAGATTAATATAGTTACAATCTAGATGTATTTTTCATTTGGTGACACTTGGATTTTCTGAATCAACTTAAAAATACGCACAACATAGCAATATTTTAAATTAATATGATTTCTTTCTATTTTCGAATTGCATTTGGATCCCAAAAGATTAAACAGAGCCAAAGTTCATTTTCACAAACGCAACTATTTTAAACATGTATTTAACAATCAAAAAACTTTAGATCTAAATGTAATTTGATATGAATGATTATTAAGTGCACTATTACAATGAAAAAAATTTGATACATCTCTTGAGAAATTTGAGAATTCTATATAAACAGTATTGCTTATTTTTTAAAATAGCAGTATCATCTTAAAGCTATACACTATTTAGAGCTTACAAAGTATACACTATTTAGAGCTTACAAAGTACTTCAACTTATATTACCGTATTAGGTATCTCAATATTTTGTTGTTTAATGCCAAAAAGGTAAAATCTTTATTAAAAAATCAAAATCCTTTACCATGCTTTAATTAAAACAAGAGTTACCTTATTATCCCGTTATTTTTTTTTTTTTTTTTTGAGGCGGAGTCTCGCTCTGTCGCCCGGACTGGAGTGCAGTGGCCAGATCTCAGCTCACTGCAAGCTCCGCCTCCCGGGTTTAGGCCATTCTCCTGCCTCAGCCTCCCGAGTAGCTGGGACTACAGGCGCCCGCCACCTCGCCCGGATAGTTTTTGTATTTTTAGTAGAGACGGGGTTTCACCGTGTTAGCCAGGATGGTCTCGATCTCCTGACCTCGTGATCCACCCGTCTCGGCCTCCCAAAGTGCTGGGATTACAGGCTTGAGCCACCGCGCCCGGCCATCCCGTTATTTTTCTACATTTAAATACTCGAGGCAAATTGTGTAGGGTAGGAATTATGGGAAAATGTGATAAAGGAAACAAAAGCTATGTTAGCTGAGTAATGCACATGTTAAAAGTAATATCCCATGTTATTCATTGTACCTAGATAAATAAATTTTCTCCAGTGTAACAATAATAACTATAGTCCTTTTATTTCCTTAAGCTGAATAGGTAATATACTCAGTTAAATAACCGAATATAGATGACTTACAAAGTACTTCAACAATAAATATAACAAACATGAAATTTTCAAGTGCTAGTGTTTTAAAATAAGAAATGAATTTGGGCCAGGTGCGGTGACCCAACCTGTAATCCCAGCACTTTGGGAGGCCGAGGCGGGTGGATCATGAGGTCAGGAGATCGAGACCATCCTGGCTAACACGGTGAAACCCCATCTCTATTAAAAATACAAAAAATTAGCTGGGAGTGGTGGTGGGCGCCTGTAGTCCCAGCTACTCAGGAGGCTGAGGCAGAAGAATGGCGTGAACCCAGGAGGTGGAGCTTGCAGTGAGCCGAGACCGTGCCACTGCACTCCAGCCTGGGTGACAGAGCAAAACTCTGTCTCAAAAAAAATAATAATAATAATATCTTCCTGTCTTTTCCTTTTATCTGCTCAGTTACCTTTAGGATACTTGTTCTCCCACTACCCTTAGAGGTTCAGAGTGTCCACACTTCCCACTATCCCTCTTTCTCCTAGAGCAAAGGAAGAAATCATATTCAAGGGTCACCAATCAAATGAGAAAAGAATAAAACAAAACACTTTAAATAAAAATTTAAAAAAATTAAAAACAAATCTAAGTACTCTCTAAATTGCCATAAAACATTCTTTGATAAAATAATAATTTTTAAAAACTAAGATTTATTAAGTGTGATGCTCTAGGCACTGGGTAAATGCTTTCCCTGTATTAACTTGTTCAATGTTCACTACCAACCTGTGACAGTGTTATTCATTTCCCATTTTTGGATGAAAAATCGTGAGGTTAGGTAACTTACTCAAGGTCTCACCATTTGGGATCATACACAGGCATTCATAACCTCTTCATTCATAACCTCTTCAGGTTGTAGAATGTAGTTTAGACTTGAGGTTGAAAGGGATCTTCTACTTCCCACTCTGAATCTAGGTCTTGGAACTGCCCACAGAGGTAAGTGAACCTACCCACCCAGCTGCGTGGCTGAGCTTGTAGATTTGCTGGATGAAGGGGTCAGAGTCAGCATGTTTTGTGTCTGAAGAGCCCTCTCCACAAACTCTGTCTCTCACAGAGAGACATGATGCATGAGATCATTCACCAAAGGCGGAGGAGAAGCAAATGAAGCACAAAGCAGGAGGCCAAGTAGTTAAAAAGGAAGAAGCCAAACTGGCTCTTGCTTTGGAGGTACAATATTTTAGCTTGCTAGTCAAACTTGTTTCAGCAAATGTCCAGATCTGATCAATATGATTAATTATAGTTCTTCCCAAGAATTGAATGGAGAGACAACGTTCTTTCAAGACAGTGTCCTTGTGGTGATTGAGACATGATGAGATGGGAGAATCATTCACCTTTTACCAACAACTTAGACTTTATTCATTTCTATCAGGCCTTTCTGACTTCAATTCTATCCTTAGTCAGAAGATGATGGATGAGGATAATGATGTCAAAGATGAAGACCAACCAACTTAGATTCAGTGGTTCATCACTGCAGCCGTATCTTTACCGTTAACCTAAACTTGTCTATATTTTCAAGCTTTTGTTGCATATGCCCTGAATAGCTCCAACCCTAAATGGGTACAAGTCATCTTAGCTTCTAAGTACTATGGAAAAATCTCAGAGTTGAGTTGTATCTGTACAAAATTTATGGGTACCACCCTTGAGTGGGATATAGTAACACATGGTGATATACAGGTTTATCCGAAATTCTCAACTCTTCTCAAACTTCTGATCTCTTTCTTAGACATCTAAGGCATCACATTCCCATGGATTCCTCTTTAGCTTCCTTTATTAGTTCCTTCTTCTTTAACTGATCATTAAATGTCAGCATTCTTTAGGGCACTAGGTGCTCTTAAGTGCTTTTCTTTGTTATTCCACATTCTTTCCTTCTCTATAACTCAATCCAGTTCTATGTCTTCAATTTCCATCTCTATGCTTATGACTCCTAGATTTATGTAGACAGTCCATAGCTTTCCTTTGCCTTCCAGAACCACATACCCATTTCAGTAGTTTGCTCTAAGTTCTAGAGTAATCAAAAACTAATGAAAACAAAATGTCTCATGCTCAACTTATGAACTCCCCTAGATCTAAGCCTACACCTCATCCTATATTTCATATCTCATTTGTGTAAACCAGAAACCTGGAAAACATAGTATACTCATCTCTTTTTCGACCTATCTATCACCACATTTTACCAATTACATCTTTTAGGGATTCCAAAATCTATCTTCTTTTGTTCATTTCTATGGCTATCCTTCTATGCTAGGATGCTAAAAAATCTCTGTTCTATATTACTAAATTGCCTCCTCATTTCTCCATACCCACTTTTACCATTCAATTAATCTTCCCCATATCATACTCTGACCATATCAGTCAGAGTAACCATCATAATAAGACTTATAGGATTTATACATACACTCATTGAGTCAAATTCACACAATAAAGTAGAAAGTCCCCATCCATTAAAAGATACAAATCTAATAATGTCACCTTTATGATAGTAGGAGAACAATAACAAAACCAAAATGATTTCGGGTACATAAGTCACTATCCTTAACAGGAACTCTGGGTTATGAGATCATTCTCTTTTCCATCTCCTGCCTCACATCACACCTGTATTTCCCTTCAGTCAGCGCATTTATCTTTAATATCATTATCCTCATCCATCATCTTCTGATGGATCTTCTGAACTCTCAGACACTCTACCGTCTGCCTGAGACATTCCCTGGAACTTATCCTTCTCAGGTGGCTAAAACCTTCATTCTTTGATCTCAGTTTACTATAGCTCTTCAGTAAGGGTGGTTTTTGTGATAAAGTTCTAGGAGAGACACCCTTTTATATAGTGCAATATCACTGTAACTTTTTCCTTGTAGCTACTAATTGTTTGATATAACTCTTACCTACTAGACTGTGAGCTTTCTCAAGGCTACATCTGCAATCATTTTAAGTATTAAGACCTTATTATAATGATTGATATGCATTAGGTACTCAAGGAACAGTTGTTGACTGAGTCAATAAACAAAAATTGGGGAGAGATTAGATTCAAGTAATGCATATTCAATTATTGTTCCAATCACTTTACATATACTAACCTAATCAAAATTCACAAATACCTATGAAGTAGTTACCATTATTAGCCCTATTATATAAATGCAGAAACTGAGGATCAGAGAGCTTATGGTTGCCCAGGGACACACGGCTCCTAAATGACAAAGCCAGGATTGAAACCCTGACTGGTTCCAGACTTAAGACTGTGGTATAGGCACTTTTACTATAATATTATCTCAATTAAAATTCTTCTGTAACTTGAACAAAATATTTTTCTTATATAAATTATGGTTTTGAAAAATTATACTATGCTACTCCTATTATTTTATAGCATAAAAGAATAAAGTTTGACTTACCCCATTAGTGCAACATTTGATATAAATAATTCTTTTTTTATAATTTTTTTATCATATTGAATATTTTTTGTATTAGTAGGCTTGTGTAAGCTGCTTGGCATGTTTTACAAGATTGCTTGAATACCACAAAGTACGCTTGTATCATCGTACACTTGTAGCATCCTAAAGCTAACCCTTTATTGAATGTTCTATGTTTTGAATTTAATGACAATCTTATATATATGTTTTTCATGGGTTAAATGTCCAATTAATTTGAAGTATAACTGAATGAATTTATAATATCATTAGAATTTTGTATTGCCCAAAGGATAGATATTATTGATTGAGCTAAATACAGAGTTAAAATATATCACAGATGTTAAACAAAAATGTAATTAAACATTCCAAGATTAATGGAAATTATAATTGATAACTGACACTGGAATCCACACATAAGCAAATGAAATATACATTCAAACAGAAGAACTAAAACCTAGAATCAATATACACATGGATGGGATGTTTATTTCTACTAGTATTGGGGAGACAAAAACAATACATGACTGAGTAAAAATCAGAGCATGCAGTCTGACAGCTAGAGAGGGAAGTGTCAACAGGAAACCTGTAATGATAAAAGGGAGTCCAGCTGAAAGTACATAAAGCATCCTCCAAAATTCTGGCCATAAAGTTACTTCTAACTCCCCGATTTTCAGTGGTATTTGCAAACATTGATACCTCTGTTCTTTTTTTCAAACTCCAAATTCTGAACTCACTTGTAGCAACTGTGTCTATTTCTTGATGTCTCAGGACTCTTGAACCAGCTTCAGTGTGTGCTGTTAACACTCTGCTAAGACCATTGAAGCCAGCAAGGTCAAATCAAATGCAAAGAGCCTTTTCTTCATTTTGCCTCTGCAGAAAACCAAACCAAACAAATACAACTCTGATTTTTCTTGAAACATCTGCATCCTCTGTTGTTCCTTCAGGTCCTTCTATGCCCTCTCCTGGGTCCTCTTTGTTCTCTTGCTCAACCCCACTTTTCAGGGATCTCAGCTGTCTTTGCACTAATAACTCCACCATCACTTTGTCTGTTAAGAGCTTTCTTTCCTGAGCGCCACAATCTCACACTAGTACCTCACGTACCTGACTTCATGGGCATCTCACAGACGTCTCAAACGTAATATATAAAAACGGAAATCATTCTCTACTCACTCAAGTCTGTTCTTTTTCCTGGAGACTGAAATGAGTAAATGACTGATGTCCCAGTGGCACTGCATACCATGGGTACCATCTTTGACTCCTCCCTCTCCTAAGCATCACAGAAAGTTAGTTCTAGATCACATCTGGGATAATGTGTACAATTCCGACAACCACATGTGAGTAAAAAACAAACCTGAAACCGTGTGTGGCAGGAGAGTGGGTATATGGGAGCTCTCTGCACTTACTGTTCTATTTTTCTGTAAACTGCTCTAAAAAATAGTCTCTTAATTGAAAAAATTAAAACTTAGGAATAATCAGAGGATATTATTGGCAACTGAAGACATTTAAAACTATATTATGTATAAAACAAGTATATATAACTGAAATGCTCATCTTGACAGAGAAGATTATAACAATTTATAACTGCCTTGAAAAATTGTAGAAGAAAAGGAAGACGTGTGTGGTTTACCCCATGAAAACAATGCAGCAGTCCCTGGAAGAAACTCCAGAGAAGCAGCCTTCAGTTTCTTATGCAGAACAAACTAGCAGATAATCAGTTTTGAGAAGCAGTGAACTACTAAATCATTTATGCAACACAGCACTTTCAGGCTTAGGAAGTGCTTTGTAGTATCTGTTATCCTATTTAATTAGCATTAGAACTCTGTTCCTAGGTAGGACAGATACTGTTATCTTCATTTTATCAAAGGGAAACGAAGACAATGAGCCTTAGATTATTTGAGTGATTTTGTGAAAGTTAGGTAGGTCCCTGCACAAGAGCACTTGAATAATTCTTAATACACAGGGTGCCTTACCCACTAAACTTATACTCTGGGGGCTCCCACTGGCATGCAACAAGTCTTCTGAAAATATGAGTTTAACTAATAAATGAATTAATTAATCACTTAATGCATACATCAAGCCAGGATTTAATTCCAGGCCTTTTAAATTTTAACAAAGAGTAATATATAATTAGATGACTAATATTATGGAAATATATATGTAAATTAATCATTTAATGTTTCACATTTTGATTGAATGATCTTATATATTTACCATGAGCAAAATTTATATAAATTTACAAATATATATATAATTTATGTATTTATATACTAGGTGTATATATTTAATATGTATATCTTTATATTTAAATATTTAAATATATATGAGAGTTGTTCTCATATACATGAGAACAAATAAAAAACCACATATGCATACACAAAGGGGTAAAAAAAAGAGATAAATAGGGGTAGTTTTGTCAGAGATACAATATACAAAATCCAGAAAAGAGAAAAAAGCAAAATTAATTCTGGGAGTACTTCAGTGAAGAGAACACTTAGAGGACCCTGAATTGGTCTTTCTCTAGCCCTGCCTCTCCCTTGAGGTATGAGGAAAAGAGATTAGGTTTTTAAAAGAAAGCTCTTTCACTTATCTGTACTTATTTTGCAAATTATTAACCTTTCTCATAATAACAGCACCCAGAAACAGAATTATTATGAGGATTCTATGACAAGTATATGAAAAGAACCAAGCATAAAGCATTTCATCCAGTTTTATAACTAGATGAGGGGTCTGTAGACAGCATGGCAATTGAGACAACAAAGTGATCAATCTTGTGGCAGTAGAGAAAAATATCTGAACATTAATCAGCTATATGATTACCATATCTTCTTTATTTTCATTTGTGCCTTCATTTATTCTTTTAAATGTATGAGAATAACTGAAAAAAGTGCTGGTGACAGTATCTTGCACATAATAAGGCCTACATAGTGTTTGTTAAATACATAAACACATACATTTATATGTAGACACATAAGCATTTATTAAATTCTACTGTGTTAAAAAATCAGAGATATAAAGGTAAAACAAAGCCATTATCCACTTTTGTTTTTGTTATTATATACTCTGTACCAAAATATTTCCAAGGTGTGCACCTGGATGACAGAATATACTAACGAAATGTAATTTAGGGGGGGTACTTTTAAATATTTACTACTAATAGTATATTCTTGTGATCTTTTAAAAATATTATTTTACTTATATTAATTTTACACTGTAGTGTTTAACATTAGTAAATAAAAATCATTGTCTAAGGTCGCTCAAAAATCTCAGCATCATATAATAAATTGCTTGAAAAAAATGTGTGTCTTTGTTACTGTTAGTTTTCTTTTAAAATTGTCAATACTTGTGTTTTAATGAAGGTATAAGTTAGGGTTAGCTTATAACATTCATACTTTTAACAAAGATTGGTCTATATGAAATAAGTCGAGTGGTTTAAATTAAAAAAAAAAAGATCTGTTTTAAGAGCTAGCATTTAGCTATTTATAAAGGTAATGGATTTTATTTTCATTTTGCCCAGTGCTTTTTTGGTATAGTATTTATTTGCATTTCAGCCAATGATGCTATGATTATTTAAACTGACCAGGAAAGAGAATTAAATAATAGCTCTCCTCCATACTGTTGCTGGAACACTCTTCAAAATGGTAAATTATATCACATCATATACCTCCTGAAGAAAATACCTCAATGGTCCCTAATCCTATTGAATAAAATCCATATCCTTTGTTCCAGGCCCTCAATCAGGTTCCTGCCTATGCATTTGAACCTTCAGCAACTCTGCCTCCTGCAGGTACCTGACAAAACAGCCATCTGAAGAAGTTAATTTCCCTAAACATTTTCCTTTCCATCCTCCAAATCTCTGTGTATTCCTCCTTATGCTGGGAGAGGGCAACAAAGCTCTGTTCATCCTTCACATCTCAGCCCAGGATTTACCTTCTAATTCTGTCATATAGCAAAACACCCACTCACGAATGCTTAATGTTTAGAAGATAAAGAGAAATCACAATTACGTAATTAAAATGGCCATATGTGGATGGTCATCTATTTAAGGTAAATCTATTTCCACCTTGTTTAGAGAGTAAAAGATGTTTGGGACAGATGTATGGAAGAAAATAAAAAGCAATTATTTCTACCAGAGACTCTGAATCATCATGGCTTACTGTCCGAAAAAGCCAGTCATCACCACCACCAACAAAGCCCTGTGATTATTTTTTCATAACCAGCTGTGCACTATCGAGATACATAAAGAAAAAGAAATTACTCTGTTAAAGATTACTGCCATCAACTACTATAGTATTAGACCTCAGTGTTTTATTTACAGAACTCCCTACGGATAAATGATAGAACGGCATAATGAGTATACAAATGTCTTTTCAAGAATAGATTTTGAAAGCTGTTTTTATAAAAATGCCTTCTGGCAGAATTATCTAAATGCACAGTGCAGTGTGCTAACAGTCAGGAGGGACAGTAACACAGAATGGCTTTGTTGGCTTCTAATTGATTCAATCCTGAGTAGCATGAAAAAGGTAGAAGGTAAAGTACTTTAGGAAGGTTTGGATCTCTCGCTCCATGAGGTCCTACAGTTGGAAGAATAGCAGGATACAGTGTACAGTCGTCTTCTATTTAGAAAAAAAAAATCCCTTTTGAATAGACAAGATTAGTAGATTGCTTGGAGAGGTATAATGCTTCGGATCACACCCATGGGGGTAAAATCTTATTATTTTGAAATGGTAACCTAACAAAGACTCTAAACAAGGATTTTATATAAATTCACATTTAAGGGAAACTTTTAAATAAAGTTCCATACATATTTCTAAGTAAAGACTGAGAGACACATTTTTTAAATGACAAAATGATACCCTGTAAGCTTATGCTATACCAATTTTCAAAACTTTATTTTCCTTTACTAAGTAGTTATATATTTTCAAACTTCTTTCTCATGTTTTTTTTTCACTGAAAACCCTTTTTACCTACCTGATTTTAATTCAAGGATCACGAATACACCATCTGAAGTAGTCAAATGATGGCGGTTCTCACACTTCCTAGTTCAGCCACCAAATATTCTTTTATTGTGTGATTGAGGCTCATGCTAATGCAACTAAGTCATCATAATTATAATAAAATAATACCACCATGGCCATCTTTTATTAAGTCATGCTGTGCAAAGACAATCTGCATACAGATCCAACCACAACAGGACGTGATTGATTCAGCACTGCTGGCTATCCCAATGAAGAATGCTATCCTCAGTCTCTGTGATCACCAGTACAGTCAGTGTTAATGCACGTGGCTCGCGAGGCAAAACAACCAATGCAGTTCAGCTTGACAAGCCATGAATTTTCAGTAATGAGCATAAGCTTTCAAAGTCTATAAAATGACAACGGCTTCATCTTCTTACGTAGGAAGCTCTTGCAGAAAGAAAAGTATGAAAGAAGGGGCAAGATGAAAGCATGCCAGCCTGAATTATAGTGTCTGGAAAGCTCATAACTTATAGGGCTTAGTCATGAATTTTCCATTCCTAGGTACACATGCACATACTATATGCAGTGGAGTCAGGTGAACCTCAAAATAAGCCTAGTGTTTTTTCTAAATCAACCAAGAGGGTGAACATATGATAAAAATCAAATAGTCAAGGTTTTAAAGATATTACAGATTTCTAAGATTCAAGAGCAAAAATTATTTATTGAAAAATGCTCACTAGCAACAAGTGATAATACCAGCACCTGTCAGAAGATAACCACATTATCATACTTGGAGAATCCTTCCCACTGGCTCCAGATCCCATTCCCAAGGGTCAGGATTCTGGGGGGAATGCGGGGAGAACAGAAATGTAATCAGGCTTCTATTTGCTGCTTCATAGGCTCTCGAAATGGAAGAGGTCAGAAGAAATCCAAACAGTATCAGCAAGAAAGTTCTCATATGTATCTTTAAGTATGATACAGTTATGAGCCATATAAAGATGTCTCAGTCAATAATGGATTGCATATACAGTGATGGTCCTATAAGATTATAATGGACCTGAAAAATTCCTGTCACCTCGGGATGTGGTCGTCATTGTGATGTCTTAGAGCAATGCATTATTCAAGTGTCTGTGGTGATGCTGGTGTAAACAAACCTACTGTGCCACCAGTGATATAAAGATCTAGCACCTAAAATTATGTACCTACAGTATATAATATTTAATAATAAATGACTAGGTTACTGGTTCATATATTTACTCTACTATTTATCATTATTTTAGCATGTACTCCTACTAATAAAAAAAGTTAACTGTAACATGACCTCAGGCAGGTTCTTCAGGAGGTACTCTAGAAGAAGGCATTGTTATCCTAGGAGATGACAGCTCTTTGTGTGTTACTGCTTCTGAAGACCTTCCAGCTGGACAAGATATGGGGTGAGAAGACAGTGATATTGATGGTCCTGTGTAGGGCTAGACTAATGTATGTGTTTGTATTGTAGTTTTTAACATTTTTAAAAGTTAAAAAAATGTTAAAAATAGAAAAGCACTTATAAAAACAAAAATAGAAAGAAACAAAAATATTTCGTACAGCTGTACAATGTGCTTGTGTTTTCAGCTGTGTTATTTTGAGTCAAAAATTTTAAATGGTTAAAAAGTTTGTAAAGTAAAAGTTACAGTAGGATAGAGTTTATTATAGCAGAAAAATAACTGTAACTAAATTCAGTGTAGCCTAAGTATATAATATGTATACAGTCTACAGCAGTGTACAGTAATGTCCTAGGCCTTCACTTGCATTCATCACTCACTCATTGAATAAATGATGCAACTTCCAGTGCTGCAAGCTTCATTCATGGCAAGCACCCTATACAGGTGTACCTTTTTATTTTTTTAGATCTTTTACACCATGTTTTCACTGTACATTTTCTATATTTTGGTATGTTCAGATACACAAATACTTACCATTGTGTTAAAATTGCCTACAGTATTCCATATAGTGCCATGCTGTACCGGTTTGAAGCCTAGGAGCAATAGGCTATTCCATATAGCCTAGGTGTAGAGTAGGCTATTCCATCTAGGTTTGTGTAAGTACCCTCTATGACGTTACACAATGACAAAATCGCCTGGTGATGCATTTCTCAGAATGTATCTCCATCGTTAAGTGTCATATTACTGTATATAAAAATCTCTCATGCTAACAACTGGCAAACCATTAATTTCTCCTGAAGAGCACAGGTATACTACTCTCCACTGAACTGATAAGTAATCTCTGGTATCACTGAGAATCCCACATTCTTCTCTTACCTAGTACCTGGTTTCTTCCTCTGGAAGACAGCATGCTAGTACTATCAATGATACCAATTTTGAGGATTTTTTTTCAAAAGAAGACTAAGTTGTCTTCAAAACAAATAAAAGAACCATACAGATTTCAAAGCATCTTTACTGAGTCTATCTTTTTAAATAATCTCATTTAGAAACTTCTTCTGACAACATGAGTCAAGTTAGGAACTATCAGAACCTACAACTCAGAAATATAACCAAGTCGCCAATCATTTAGTCAAATATTCCACCATCCAGTATTGTATAGCTGAATCAGAAATCATGCTAAAACATGTTTTTAACCAGGCACTTCAAAGTATTCACATTTTCAACAATATGCTTTCAACAAATGAACTGTGTCATGAAAATTCCAGCTTAAGTCTAAATGGATCAGCCATAAAGGCAATTTATCTGTTGAACAATGCAGTCAGCTTCTGTAAAGAAGGTACTTTCTATGCCAAATATGATCTTTCCACAGTTGAATAAACACTTGGTGCAGTGAAATTACTGGCAGTCTTCTTGGCGGTTTCTGTTCATGTGTATTTCCCTGACTGTTGTATCTCCATCTCACACACTTTGCCAGTCATTCAGAACAGTTATTTCATGCATCAGGAATACCAAGATGCTTTTGAGATGGGTTATGTGCATTGTGGCTGATGCACTTTTAAAAACTACCAGGTTATCACCCACCAGAGAAGCCTGGAGAACCACATACATTATTTTGCAACGAGTTCTGAAATTTACATAGGTAAAAGGATTTACCCCGACAATTCTAATAGTTTTTACAAAAAGGTTTTTTAGAGTCAAATAGATACTTATGATAAAAGCAGCTTCTCTGCATACTCCCCTGAGGCACAGTGTGTTTTCCACCTTTAAGTGGATTATTATTATTTATGGATACTGTAAAATTATAATTCTGGAAAAAATTATGTAAGATTATGCGTTCAGGTACTTTGCGTATTTTTTCCAATAAACTTGAAATTTAACTTGAAAGCAATCATGAACTTTCAAAGAATTTCATAGCATACAATTAAGTAATGAATTTCGGTAATTTACAAGGAAGTAAAAAACCAAAGGTACCGCTTTATGGTATTTGGGGAAGAGTCTAATTGTCTTACTATGTATTTAAAAAAAAAATAAGATTTTTTAAAAATGTTGAAAATAATGAGTTTGAAAAATAATGTGTTGATATTTTCTTTTACATTTAATCATACTCCTTTTAACAAATTTTAATCTTAAAATGCCAATTAAAGTAGCACTACTTCTAAATGAAGAATAGAACAAAAACGTAAACTAGTCATTCTTCAATGCAGTGGGCCTACAGTGCCATAGGAACTTTGTGATGTATTTTTCAAAAGACGTTTCAACTCAAACTACTAGTGGTTTTAGGAACTCAATCCATGCCCCAGAACCCCTCTGTCAGAAAATATCAAAGCCTATACAGCTTGCATCCTAATGCTATCTCTGTATTATTTTTCCTATCGTCCACTGCAAAGCATCAGTCTTAAAAATTCTGTGATAGTACTTGCCTCACCCATGTTTGTAATTTATATTTTAAGATGCTTATTGGTGAAGGCAAGATCAATAGTGCCAATTATTCAGTGCACTGCAATTTTTTCATGTTACTTATATACAATATTTTACATTTCCATCAGACATCTGACTTTGCATTTAATTAGAATAGTGAAGTTACATTTTAGAATAATGTATTCTGATGCAGCAAGACTTGTCTGGCCTATAAAAGTGATCCAAGTCTCTAGCAGATAAATATATTGGAGTTACATGTACACATTCTTTCTTGATAGGGACTATGATCAAAGAAGTCTGGAGACACCTGGGGAGTTCTGAATTTTAACTTCTTATGGAGCAAAACCTCATTTATCAGACTCCACAAAGCTAGCTGAGATTCTTAGATGCAAAGAATAGAAATCTGGGTAATGTAAGCAAGGGGAGTATTTATTGGAAGATTGGAAAACCAAGGTCACAAGCAAATAAGAATCAAGAAAAGATACGTGTTTTGTCAAAAATCAGACATTAATACATGTCTGGCAAGAGAGCCTCCATTGCTAATGAGAACTGACATTGCTGCCTCCGGTACCTGGTTGTTTCTACAGCTACCACAACTACTAGAATAAACTCTCATCTGTACCTCTTTCTTCACATCTGCTCCTCATTCAAAATACCAGTAGGAATATGTAATTGGCTACAAATAAGTCTTATGCTCACCTGTAGTTGCTAAAGCTTCAAAAAAGTGAGTGTCAAGCCCTTCCATTTTTGTTTTGGAAACTATAATAGGAAAAACCAGATTATTCTGTAGCCAAAAAACACTCTCAAAATCTCGGTGGTTTAAAAAAAACACCACACAACAACAATTTAATTTCTCACTCTCTTTAAAAGTCCCATTATACATTAGCTGGGAACTCTGCCACATGTTGTCTTCACTCCAGAAGAGATAGCCGCTCTATCTAGTTACCATGTCAGAGAGAACAACTCCTGGCATAGCAGTCCTCAAAGTGGAGTCTGGGAATTCCTGGATATCTGCAAGTTCAAAACTACATTCATAATAATATTTAGATGTTATTTGCCTGTTTTTGTTGCATCTTTATAACGACATATAAATTCTTCTTTAATAATAATAATTACAATAATATATTGATGATAATAATACCCTAAAATAATTACAATAACATATTAGTGATGATAATACCTCTAATGGCAATTTACAGTCATAAACTCAATGAAATAATCTCATTTGATTATCATATACTTGAAAAATAAATAGCAATGTCTACTCACCACAAATATCCATTAACTTTATGGATAACAAGACTAAGAACAGATATTTAAGCACAAACTACAGTGAACTATGCATTTTTAAACTTTGATTTTGTTCATATCTGCTATATACATATATACATTTTGACATATTTTTGACATATATATGTGTGTATGTGTGTGTGTATGCGTATACATATATATATATACATACATACACATATATATATATATATATATATATTTTTTTTTCCCCTGAGACGGAGTCTCACTCTGTCACCTAGGCTGGAGTTCAGGAGCATGATCTCCACTCACTGCAACCTCCGCCTCCTGGGTTCAAGTGATTCTCCTCACTCAGCCTCCCAAATAGTTGGGACTACAGGCACACGCCACCAAGCCTGGTTAATTTTTGTATTTGTAGTACAAATGGAGTTTTGCCATGTTGGCCAGGCTGGTCTCAAGCTCCTGACCACAGGCGTTCCACCTGCCTCAGCCTCCCAAAGTGCTGGGATTACAGGCATGCACCACCATGCCTGGCCGTATCTCCCTAATATTTTTAATGCTGCTCCTCTTCGTGATAATTCACTTCTCCCATTAAGCTTGATTTTTCAGTGTATAACCTAACCATGTTTTAAAATTTAGCTCAAGTCACCAGCTTTCCTTGGCTTATTTGCTCTTATTTGTGAGTTTTGCAAATTCTTTACATATTCTGGATACAAGTCTTTTATCAAATATAAGATATGCAAATATTGTATTGTAGTCTGTGGCTTAAATTTTAACAATGTCATTCAAAGAGTAGAAGTTTTAAATTTTAATCAAGTCCAATGTTTCAGTTTAGTTTTTTAGAACTGTGCTTTTGATAACATATTTAAAAAAACTTCACATTGTCTTTTTACCAGCAAATATGATGTTCTATGTAGGGTTTTCATAGATATTATATTATCAGTTTTAGGAAATTCCCTTCACTTCCTAGTTTCATGAAGATTTTTACGAAGGAGGGATTTGGGGTTTTGTCAAATGCTTTTTCTACATGTATAGAGATGAACATGTGTTTTTTTTGTTTTTTAGTTTATTAATATGATAAGTTATTATACATTGCTTGCTTTGGGGTAGAAGTGGCTTAAAACAACACCTCTTATCTTACAACCCTGTATATCCAGGGTTGAAATCAGGGAGTCAGTAAAGCTGCACACTCTACTGGAGGCATAGGGGAGAACCCACTTCCAGGCCCATCCAGGTTGTTGGCAGAATTCAGTTATATGTGGGTCTAGGACTGAGGTCTTCATTGTCTTGCTGGTATCAGCTGGGGGCCACCCTTTGCTCTCAGAGGCCTCTCTTTTTGTTGCCCATAGTCCTCCTTCTAGGAACCAGCACTGGCTGGCCAAGTTCCTCTCGTGTTACCATATCTCTTTGGCCTCTTTTGCTGCTGCACCTAGTATTTTCCTATGACACTTTCTCCATTCGCTTTCTAATTAACACACAGTGGAGTTTTCCAGAGGTTTCATGACATTGAGATATTTCAAGATTGAATGTAGAAGCTGATACGAAAATCTAGCTGTCTTCTTTTTAGTTAAAAATTAAGATTTCCAAAAATGGTAAACAATGCTATTCTTTTCACTGTTTTTTGATAACATAATTATTTTTATATAAATATGTTACTGACATTGATATGGAATGGGTTTATTTTACTCTTTTAAATTTAATAAATATTTTTATAATTTCTGTTTTAAGTTCCAATACAATAAATATCAATAGATACAACTACCGTAAACGACATCTTTTTAGAATCCTCAAAAATGTTTAACAGTGTAAAGGAGTCCTGAGAATAACAATAAAAGTTAAGTAGTGCTCTAGCGGGTCTCATACCACCACTCGGTAATCCAGCTGAAAAAACCCCATCACTGCTGTTCACATCTCACTGACCCATAGCAGTCATAAGCTCGCCCTACCAGAAGGTGGTCAGGTAATTCCGTCCTGTAAGACAGAGAGCTGGAAATACTAAGAAAACAGCATTGATAACCACTGCTGAAGCCACACCCCGCCTCTACCACGACTCTAACTGAGAGGAATCCCCCAAAGGAAATGTGTTTAAGAGGCTGAGAAGTTAAAATTATAATAAAAGCTCACCACATACCCCGTGGTTCATGGCAGCATGTTTCATTATTTAGAAAATGCTACAATTCCATTCATCCAGTTAGAACAAAAACCATCTGCATACAAGAGAGGTCATCATGTATCACACAGCTATTTGTTCCTTGTAGGTTATAAATCACAGATTATTCTCTTAAACATTTATATTTTCCCATTTCTAGAGTATGCCTTGGAATCAGTCTGTCCCGATATCTATGCTAAGGAGAGACTGGACTGTATGACACATATAAATAGCTCTCAATAAATCAGTGGTTGAGGACTGAAGAACAGAATATCAGTATGTTTTGAAAAAACAAAAAGTGAGGCTTGCACATTGTACTTCTATTTGGTGTTACTGCAGAATCATCATTATCCATATTTCAACAAGTCTAATTCAATTTGCAGGGCTTCACAAATGCTGCTCAATGAAGGAATATTTTCTGAGTTATTTTTGTTTAAGATAGTTTAAGAAGATACAATATGTCACTGTCACACAAATACAACCCTTTATTAAAGAAGCATTTTTAGCATAATTAATATTTTATGTCTTAGATGAAGCCATAAACATTGTATTGTAAAGTTACTGAAGAGTAATACCTGTGGGAAATTATTGTTAATTCTCACTGCTGTCAATTCTCTTACCTCCTTTTAATTGGCTAGTTTTAATCTGCTCTTTGTGGGAAAATCAGATCATTCAGCTTAATATAATTACATGCAAAAAGAGTCAACAAGCTCTAAGTAAAGCCCAAATTATTCTCCTATGAGTCAAATACATGAGCTTTTATACACTTATACAAACACCATACACATTACGGCATTTATGTTGGGGGGAAGTGAAAGTGTATTTTGCTTAATTATTTTCTTCACATCCTGGACTTTGGCCATTATAACTAGTTGAAATTAAGTATATGTAGTTTCTAGATAAGTTATATGTTACTAAATTTGGGAAGATACATCGTTCAATTATCAAAGAAGAGAATTACAAAAGCAACCACAAGTAGACAAACAGTAATAAGCAAAATTTGCAGAAGAAACATGAAATAAAGAAACTGTATGGTTTTATTTCTCCTAAGATAAAAACTGTGTTCATTTTCTTCTTTTGATCTACAAAATGAACACCCATATTTCAGAAGCACAGTGTAATGACAAGAATCACAGGAATTATAATCAGAGATCCTGAATTTTAATTGAGAAGTTCCTAAGTGCCTGGTATGTGCTCTTGGGTTTGCAAACAGCAACCCTCTCTCACCTAATACTTCTTAAGATCCTGAAGTGAAATGCAA
Source organism: Colobus angolensis palliatus (assembly GCF_000951035.1). Classification (NCBI taxonomy): domain Eukaryota; kingdom Metazoa; phylum Chordata; class Mammalia; order Primates; family Cercopithecidae; genus Colobus; species Colobus angolensis. The sequence goes on from NW_012114555.1 coordinate 8,652,101, forward strand.
CCGACTTTATTTCACAGATGAAATAAACTGAAGCTCAGCAAGTGAAGCTGCAGATATGACTGCAAAACCTATACAAGTAATTGCTCACTGTCCTCCACTGCCTTTCCTTTAACATGTGCCAAGCTCTCTGACCTTGGCCAAACTATACAACTTTTGAAGACAACACTGATATATTCACATCTCCCTCAATCCATACATTAATCTCATAATGAATTCATTTAACAAATATTTACTGAACATCTACCAAGACTAGCTCACTGTGCAAAGAACTGAAAATACACAACTGTTAAAGAAAAGTTTATAATATCTGTTACAGGAATTAGATGAAATAATTCACAAATAGTTTATAGATTATAAAATGCTAGTATGTTTCCATGTTTGTTCATATGCCATTTGATTTTAGTTAGAACTGTGTAGACCAGGGATGACTGTTGGCCCCAAACAACCCCAACCCTGGCAAAGGTGATCTAATCCAAGAACTCTCCCCAGTGAGGTCCTCTATATCACAGTGACTTACTTAGTCAAGCAAATCTGGTCTCAGTGAGTTGAGACTGTGAGATACCCAAGAAGAGATCCTCAGAAAGTAGGAGCAGGAAAAGCAGACAGCCCAGCAGAATGACTGTAAGGATTTCGGAAGTTCTTTCGCATTCTGAACGGCATTCCAATTTTTGATGCCATCTATCTTGCACCCATGAAAATGTTTTGCTTACTTGCTCCCATGGCCAGAATGTGTCTCAGGCCTTTGAGTCTTTCAGCTTACATATTTTAACTTACTTTCAAAACCATAAAGCATATACATATGAATTGTCACCACCAGTATAATTACTGACAACTGCTGCTGCTTGGCCTGATTTCATTAAATAGCAAAAGATTTAAATTTTTGGCGAGTATGTACTAATCTCCTTATGTGGCTATATTCCAGGATTATCTTTCAACGGTTCCTTTCTAAAATAATATTAAGCTCTTTTCTTGGTTTGCTTTAATCCATTTAGCAGCCCACAACTCTGAACCAATTAGTGAGAAATATTCTTAGTGACACAACTGTCAGTATAATTGTTAAGATTTGTCTGAAGATAGATTCTTATATCTTATTTTTAGTCAGTTTTCCTGAGGTATACTTTATGAGCAGTAAAACTAATGAATTTTATGTTTACAAGTCCCATAACCACTAAAACTGTCATGATGCAGAATGCTTTTTTCACCCCAAAAAGTTCCATTGAGTCTGTTTGCTCTTAATCTCTCTCCAACCCTTGATCCTTGACAACCAGGGATTTGTTTTCTATCATCATAATTTTGATTTTCCTGCAATATTATATACATGAAAATGCAGCATGGGGCCTTTTGCATCTAGCTTCTTTCACATAACACTTTTGAGAGTTATCTGTATTGATAATTGTATTTTATTAATTGCTGAGCAGTATTCAATTGTACATGCATATCACATTTGCCTACTACAGCAAAAAGCTAATGAACAATTGAGTTCTTTTCTGGTTTTTGACTATTTTTTTTTGTTAAAAAAGCTGCTCTGAATATTTGCATATAAGCCTCGGTTTGAGTAAAAATTTCCTTTCTGTTCGGAAAACAGTTAAGAATAGCAACACTGGCTGGGTGTGGTGGATCATGCCATTAATCCTAGCACTTTGGGAGAACGAGGTGGGTGGATCACTTAAGGTCAGGAGTTTGAGACCAGGCTGTCCAACATGGTGAAACCTCGTCTCTATCAAAAATACTAAAAAATTAGCTAGGCATGGTGGCAAGTGTCTGTAATCTCAGCTACACTGGAGGCTGAGGCAGGAGAATAGCTTGAACCTGGGAGATGGAGGTTGCAGTGAGCCGAGATCGTGCCACTGTACTCCAGTCTGGGCAACAGCATGAAGCTCTGGCCAAAAAAAAAAAAAATAGTAACCCTGGTCATATGGGAAGTAATATGTTTCATTTGATAAGACACAGCTGAAATGTCTTCCAATATAAATGAACCATTTTTGCATTCCCCTTAGTGATATGTGAGAGTTCCACTTGTTTCACATGGTTGTCAATCCTGGGGATTGGAAGTCTTTTTAAGCTTAGCCATTCAAGTGTGTGCTTAGTGGTATCTCACTGCATTTTTAACTTTTATTTTCCTAGTGAGTAATATGTTAAGCATACTTTCAGGTGTTTGTTTCTATCCCCTTTGGTGAAATATCTTTTCAAATATTTTGCCCACAGGTTTGTTGAGTCATTTATCTTTTTATCATTGAGTTGAAAGAGTTCTTTACATATTCTGAACAAAAATCCTTTATCAGATATGTATTTTTAAAATACTTCCTCACAGTCTGTGGCTTTTATTTTGTTTTACTGTGTCTTTTGGAGAGGAAAAATGTTTAATGTTTCTGCTTTCTGTGTTCTATTTAAGAAATCTTTGCATAACCAAAGTTAAGATTTTCTTCCATTATATCTACTAGAAGTTGCATAGTTTTAGCTACCCATATGTGCATAGGGTGTGACATTAGAATCAAGATTTATTTTTCAGACGTGGATGGCAATTATTCAACATCATTTCAAAAGTTTATTATTTCCTTATTTAATTACTTCGGTAATTTCTTGAAAATTGACTAACCATATATGTGGGGGGTCTATTTCTTGACTCTCTTTTCTATTCCACTAATCCATGTCTACCTTATGCCAAAGCCACACTCTGTAGAGTACTGCAGCTTAACATTAAGTCTTAAAATCTGTTTTGTACATCCTCCAACTTTATTCTATTTTTTTTCAAATTACTTTGGCCATTCAAACTTTTTATTTCATCTCCATATCAATTTTATACTTGGTTTGTCAATTTCCACAGAAAAACTTATGGAAATTTTGAGTGGAAGTGCATTGAATCTACAGATCACTTGTAATACTGTACAGAAGTGATACAGTATTAACATTGAGTCTTCCAACTCATAGCATGCTATATTTTTCTATTTATTTGAAACTTTTCTAACCTTTCTCAGTAATGCTATTTTCAGTGTTCAGACTGAATATATATCCCATTACATTTATGTGTATATATTTCATATTCTCTGATCCTATTGTCAGTGGTGATTTTTAATTTTTAATTACCAATTGTACATTGCTAGTACACAAAAATATATATTTTACACATTAGTCTTGCATACTGCAAACTTGGTAAACCCACTTGTAGGTCTAAGTAGATTTTGGGTAATTCCTCAAGATTTTCTACAAAAGCAATCATGTTAGAAGGCTCTACTGCTTCTTTTTCAAGCTGTATCATTTATTTAAACACTTATTAGGCAGACTAGGATATCTGGAAAAACGATAGACAGGAGTGCACATCCTTCTCTTCTTTCTGAACTTGGAGGAAAAGCATTTCACCATATTGGAGGATGTTAACTACAAGTTTTTCAATAACACCCTTTGTCAGTTTGCAGAAGTTCCCTTCTATTTCTAGTTTGCTCAGAACTTTGACCATGGATGGGTCCTAAATTTGGTCAAACACTTTCTCCTTTTGAAAAAAATATGTTAATATGTTGAATTTCAATGCTTGATTTTTCAAATCTTAAAGCCAACCTTGCATTTTTGGGATAAATCCTATTTGGTCATGATGTATCACATTTTTTATGTATTGATATACTGATTTATTAAATTTTTAAAAAGGGGTTTTGTATTTATGCATATATAAATACAGTTTAATACATATGTACTAAGTATTTATGAAGGATATTGGTCTGGAGTTTTATGGTTTTGTAATGAATTTTTCTGATTTTTGTATCATAAAATATATTGGGAAGTATTCTCTCCTCTTCCATTTTCTAAAAAAATCTGTGTAGACTTGACATTATACTTTCTTTAAATGTTAGTAGAATTCACCAATGAAGACATACAGTCTTGAAGTTTGTTTGCTCATCATTTGTTAGCTTTGTTGGTTTGTTTGGTGGAAAGATTTTAAACTATGCAATTTCTTTAATCAATATGGGTTATACTACATGCTATCTATTTTTGGAAAATTGGGATTTCTAACAAGAGCAAGGTATCAGGAAAAGTAAATAATATGTTTCTAATTCATCCAAGGATCAGAGAAGACATGAAAAAAGGGAAATCAGAAGTTTTTCAAACTGAACATGAAAATGAAAATACATCACAGTTTGTAAAATACAGCTAAAGCTGTGTTGACCAAGAAATTTACTTAATAGTCACTCCATTGTCTTCTGGCCTGCCTAGTTTCTGACAAGAAATCTGCTATTCTTACCTTTATCATTCTGTGTGATATGTGCATTGGTTTCTCTGCCTGCTTTTAAAATATTCTCTTCATCACTGGTTTTCAGCAAGCTTATTTATTTATTTTTTTGAGACAGTGTTTCACTCTTATCACTCAAGCTGGAGCCCAATGGCGCAATCTCAGTTCACTGCAACTTCCGTGTCCCGGGTTCCAGTGATTCTCTTGCATCAGCCTCCCAAGTAGCTAAGACTACAGATGTCACCACCACTCCCAGCTATTTTTTGTATTTTTAGTAGAGATGGTTTCACCACGTTGGCCAGGCTCGTCTTGAACTCCTGACCTCAGGTGATCCACTTGCCTGGGCCTCCCAAAGTGCTGGGATTACAGGAGTGAGTCACCATACCCAGCCAGCAATTTTATCTTGATGTGCTTTGGTTATGGTTTTCTTCATGTTTCTTCTGTTTTGTGTTCCTTCTGTTTCGTGTTCATTGAGTTTATTAGTTTGGGGGTTTGTAATTGTCAATACATTTGGAAAAAAATTTTACACGTATTTTATTATTTTTCTGCGTGCCCCCCTTATTTCCTGGAACCTCAACTACATGTATGATATGCTGCCATAATATCTTCCCACAGAAGATATTTTGTTCATTTTCTTTTCAGTACTTTTTCTCTGCTTCATTTTTGTTTATTTTCTAGTGCAATGTCTTCGAGTCACTAACTTTTTCTCCTAAAGTGTTATCTATTACTGCTCACATACAGTGTAGTCTTAATTATTATGTATTTTTCATCTGTTGAGCCTGACTTGCATCTTTTCTTAACTTTCATTTTTCTCCTCATCATGCTCATGTTTTCCTCCACGTCCTACATGAAGCATATAATTACAATACCTAATTACCATCTTTGTCTCTTGTTCTTCTATTCAGTGGCATCTGAGACTTTTTCTATTGATTACTTCTCCTGTTTATGGTCTTATTTCCTGCTTCCTTGCATGTTTAGTAATTTTTTTATTGCATGTAAGATATTACAATTTGTACAATGTTGGTTTTGGGACTTTTGGCTTATCCTTTCAAATATTATAGAACTATATTCTGATATACAGGTAAGTAATTTGGATTTGTTTATTCATTTTGAGAAATGCTTATAAGTTTTGTTAAGGAAAATCCAGAAGAGCATTTGATCTGGGGCTAATTTGGCCATACTACTGAGGTAATACTTTTCTGAGGACTCCACCGCTGTCCTGCATAAAAGGCTTTTGTCCTATTTCTGGTAGGAACAAAGTCATTGTCTTCCTGCATGAACTCTTGAAGTTGCTCTACATACTCCTCTACATTGATTCATTCCCTCGTCTTACCTAGTTTCATCACAGTCAAGCATAGATCAATAATCTACCAAACGCTTCACTGAACCCCTCTGCAGTGTTCCAGAGCTGTCTCTAGGGAGTTTCTTCCTCTATGCTATTTCACCCTTCAAATTCCAGCTGCCTTGTTTTCCCTGAACTTTGAAGTCTGTCTCTTCTACTTACAAATACTACACCTCTGTTTGGGCTCCCCTTCCCCACACTGTTTTGAAATTCCTTCCAAATAGTAAGCTTGGGGAGTCACAGAGCTCACCTTGTTTCCCTTATTTTTTCTCTCATAAATCTCTTTCCCATCCTGCCTATTATTGTTCAATCTCTGAAACTATTGTTTCATATATTTTCATTAATTTTCTAGTTAAAGTAGGAAAGTAAATCTCATTCCTGTCATTCTATCACAGTTGGAAGTCTTTCAAATACCAACCACTCAAAATAGTCAAAGGCAGGTCTGTGTCAGTAAAGAACACACATTCACAGTGGCTAGTTTCTATTGCTTATGGAAATTATAACTGGAAGATCAGATATTTAAATTGCTACCAAAGAAACTGAAATCAGCATCAATATTTATGTGTTGTATTAAGATGATCCATCAAGTGCTCACACTTACAATCATTAGTAGTTGGGTAAGGTGACATATATTCTCTAATGTAACATAAAATAAAGTACATAATATCATCTGTAAAGTTTTCTTGTCAAAAGTGTTAAATATCAAGTTATTTTTAATAAGTTATTTTTAATAACCTTTACTAATTTTAGAGCAGTTTATGTTCATTACAGAGTTCTCATATACCTCCCTGCCCCCACATGTGCAGAGCTGCTTATGCCATCAATATCCCCATGCAGAGTAGTACCTTTATTTTTATTACAACTGATGGGTCTATGTCGACACATATCACTATCACGCAAAGCCCACAGTTTACATTAGGAATCACTTTTAGTGTTGTGCATTCTATGGGTTTAGATACATTTACAGTAACATGCATCCATCATTATTTAGTATCATACAAAATAGTTTCACTGGCCTAAAACCCCTCTGTACTCTGTCAGAGAGTTGGAATCATACAGTATGTAGCCTTTTCAGATTAACTTCTTTCACTTACTAATACGCACTTAAGGTCCCTCCATGTCTTTCCACGGTTTCACAGTTCATTTCTCTTTAGCACTGAATAATATTCCATTGCTTAGATGTATCTCAGTTCATATATTCATTTACATACTGAAGGGTAACTTAGTTGCTTCCATGATTTGGCAATTATGTATAAAGCTCCTTAAACATATGTATGCAGGTGATTGTGCAGTATGAGTTTTCAACTTGTTTGAGTAAATACCAAGGCACAGAGATATTTAACTAAGTAAGAAACTGGCAAACTGTCTTCCAAAGTGGGCGTTATCACATATTTAGATTAACCTTCCAGTTACTGAAAATACAGGTGATCAAATGGTTCATGAAATAAATGTGTAGATGAATCAAAGAGGGTACAATATTAGCAACTACTGATTTTATGTGATAACTACATAGGCAATACATTCTTCCAATATTTCTGTATGTCTGATCATTTTCCTAATTGAAAAGACCTCAAAATCTTCTGAAGTTCCATGAGCAAATCCTTATGGCATCTACATATAAAATAAGCCCTTATTTGTGCATCAAAAGGATAAATAGTCATTTACTAGTAAAGCACCACTATCCAAAGAAATACGTAAACTGTAATCACATTGTTAAGTTAGCAACAAGGAATGTCATATCCTGTTTACATGCTAATAGATTTCGTGGCTCCTCAATTAAAGAATATATTATTTTTTTCTATTATGTGAAACTTGCAAATATATGTTACTAAACAGTGCTAACTTTTGTAAAACTGATTTTTATAAGTCACTTTTATCATTTAGGAAATTCTGGGAAAACTGTATAGCCACTGGGACACAGCTTCCAAAATAAATTATTCTGCCTTTTCCAACCATAAATAATTAATTTGCAAATTATAAATGAATCTCTGCATTTCAGTATAATAATAAGTATCATAGTGACATTATATCCATACACGTTGGGTGCAGGGACTGATCAAAATCTGTTCAACACATTATTAGGTCACAAGAACAACTTTCTAAACCCACCAGTATGGTGATTATTGTTTTCAATATAGTTTTTCCTCATTCTTCATTTTTAAAATAACGTTACAAACTATGCATATAAATTCCAGGCACAACTTTTGCCACTCGTTGTACGAATTTTTAGCATTACAGATACCACACCTATTAGATAAGTGCAGGCCTAAGGGGAGCAGTCCGAGAAACCAACTACCTCCCTCAAATTAAGGAAACTGAGAGTTGGGGAACTGTCCTGTCTACTTGGAATTAAACCCCTTCTGTAGTCAGAAATTCACTCCCTCAATGTAAGCAGCTGTTACATTTTAGGTTTCCATTGTTACAAAGTTTCTCTGTAGGAGGACATACAAGCCCAGAGGGGCTGAATAAGTTTATGTTGGGACTGCCACATGCAATCAACACCAAAATCCAGCCGGTCCAATTCCAAATGGAGTATGAGCTCTTTATTTGTCTCCTATGGAGTCCTATTTATAACTCTGCGTGGCAGGGGAGGATAGGGCTTCTGATTATTAGTTTATAATACTGATAATACCTCCCGTTTTATATTCTTAGAAGCATTTCCATCATTTCGGGCAAGTCCATATACTTCTATATTGTTAGAGGTCTCGTTCATTTAATTTTAATCTTAATAGATGCATTCACTTTCAGTGGGTTTCTTTCAGTTGTACCTGAGAGAATATAATATATTCATATACAAACTGTAAAATTAAATTTTGATAACATTTTTCTATTTGAGAATGATTTAGACATTTAATACCAATTTTCTCAAGAATTGGCATTTTATTCATATTTGTTAATACTGTTAATATGTTCCATTGGCATTTTATTCAAATTTGTTAATACTGTTAATATGTTCAATTTTTTTCTTTTTATCTTTTCTATTTTATTCAGTCATTTAACACATATATCCTGAGAAATTAGATAGGATACAGTATTGAATACTCCCTCTTCTTTTTTTTTTTTTTTTTTT